>NW_028259356.1:762266-924532 GCF_977971745.1 Zootermopsis nevadensis | reverse complement strand
AGATATTTTAATTTTTCGAGATTATTCGAAAGTCAATTTTTGAAAAGGCAAATATCTCCCGATCTGTAGGAATCTGAGAGACAAAACTTATGTCACTTTGAGGTAACGTATATGTCAACTTCAGGTCAGAGGCACGTCAATGTATGTCCAAGGGTTTGGAGGATAGAGATATTTTAATTTTTCGAGATTATTTGAAAGTCAATTTTTGAAAAGGCAAATATCTCCCGATCTGTAGGAATCTGAGAGACAACACTTATGTCACTTTGAGGGAACGTATATGTCAACTTCATGTCAGAGTCACGTCAATGTATGTCCAAGGGTTTGGAGGATAGAGACATTTAAATTTTTCGAGATTATTCGAAAGTCAATTTCTGAAAAGGCAAATATCCTCCGATCTGTAGGAATCTGAAAGACAAACCTTATGTCACTTTGAGGGAACGTATATGTCAACTTCATGTCAGAGTCACGTCAATGTATGTCCAAGGGTTTGAAGAATAGAGATTTAAATTTTTCGAGATTATTCGAAAGTAAATTTTTGTAAAAGGCAAATATCTCCCGATCTGTAGGAATTTGAGAGGCAAAACTTATGTCACTTTGAGGTAACGTATATGTCAACTTCATGTCAAAGTCACGTCAATGTATGTCGAAGGGTTTGGAGGATAGAGACATTTTAATTTTTCGAAATTATTCTAAAGTCAATTTTTCAAAAGGCAAATATCTCCCGATCTGTTGGAATCTGAGAGACAAAACTTATGTCACTTTGAGGGAATGTATATGTCAACTTCATGTCAGAGTCACGTCAATGTATGTCCAAGGGTTTGGAGGACTGAGGCATTTTAATTTTGCGAGATTATTGGAAAGTCAATTTTTGAAAATTCAATTATCTCCCGATCTGAAGGAATCTGAGAGACAACACTTATGTCGCTTTGAGGGAACGTATATGTCAACTTCATGTCAGTGTCACGTCAATGTATGTCCAAAGGTTTGGAGAATAGAGATATTTTAATTTTTCGAGATTATTCGAAAGTCAATTTTTGAAAATTCAAATATCTCCCGATCTGTAGGAATCTGAGAGACAAAACTTATGTCACTTTGAGGGAACGTATATGTCAACTTCATGTCAAAGTCACGTCAATGTATGTCCAAGGGGTTGGAGGATAGAGACATTTAAATTTTTAGAGATTATTCGAAAGTCAATTTTTGAAAAGGCAAATATCTCCCGATCTGTATGAATCTGAGAGACAAAACTTATGTCGCTATGAGGTAACGTATATGTTAACTTCATGTCAGATTCACGTCAATGTATGTCCAAGTGTTTGGAGGACAGAGGCATTTTAATTTTGCGAGATTATTCGAAAGTCAATTTTTGAAAAGGCAAAAATCTCCCGATCTGTAGGAATCTGAGAGACAACACTTATGTCACTTTGAGGGAACGTATATGTCAACTTCATGTCAGAGTCACGTCAATGTATGTCCAAGGGTTTGGAGGATAGAGACATTTAAATTTTTCGAGATTATTCGAAAGTCAATTTATGAAAAGGCAAATATCTCCCGATCTGTAGGAATCTGAGAGACAAAACTGATGTCACTTTGAGGGAACGTATATGTCAACTTCATGTCAGAGTCACGTCAATGTATGTCCAAGGGTTTGGAGGAGTGAGACATTTTAATTTTTCGAGATTATTCGAAAGTCAATTTTTGAAAAGGCAAATATCTCCCGATCTGTTGGAATCTGAGAGACAAAACTTATGTCACTTTGAAGGAACGTATATGTCAACTTCATGTCAGAGTCACGTCAATGTATGTCCAAGGGTTTGGAGGATAGATATATTTTAATTTTTCGAGATTATTCGAAAGTCAATTTTTGAAAAGGCAAATATATCCCGATCTGTAGGAATCTGAAAGACAACACTTATGTCACTTTGAGGGAACGTATATGTCAACTTCATGTCAGAGTCACGTCAATGTATGTCCAAGGGTTTGGAGGATAGAGATATTTTAATTTTTCGAGATTATTCGAAAGTCAATTTTTTAAGAAGCAAATATCTTCCGATCTGTAGGAATCTGAGAGACAAAACTTATGTCACTTTGAGGGAACGTATATGTCAACTTCATGTCAGAGTCACGTCAATGTATGTCCAAGGGTTTGGAGGATAGAGATATTTTAATTTTTCGAGATTATTCGAAAGTCAATTTTTGAAAGGGCAAATATCTCCCGATCTGTAGGTATCTGAGAGACAAAACTTATGTCACTTTGAGGGAACGTATATGTCAACTTCATGTCAGATTCACGTCAAAGTATGTCCAAGGGTTTGGAGGATAGAGGCATTTTAATTTTTTGAGATTATTCGAAAGTCAATTTTTGAAAAGGCAAATATATCCCGATCTGTAGGAATCTGAGAGACAACACTAATGTCACTTTGAGGGAACGTATATGTCAACTTCATGTCAGAGTCACGTCAATGTATGTCCAAGGGTTTGGAGGATAGAGATATTTTAATTTTTCGAGATTATTCGAAAGTCAATTTTTGAAAAGACAAATATCTCCCGATCTGTAGGAATCTGAGAGACAAAACTTATGTCACTTTGAGGTAACGTATATGTCAACTTCAGGTCAGAGGCACGTCAATGTATGTCCAAGGGTTTGGAGGATAGAGATATTTTAATTTTTCGAGATTATTTGAAAGTCAATTTTTGAAAAGGCAAATATCTCCCGATCTGTAGGAATCTGAGAGACAACACTTATGTCACTTTGAGGGAACGTATATGTCAACTTCATGTCAGAGTCACGTCAATGTTTGTCCAAGGGTTTGGAGGATAGAGACATTTAAATTTTTCGAGATTATTCGAAAGTCAATTTATGAAAAGGCAAATATCCTCCGATCTGTAGGAATCTGAAAGACAAATTTTATGTCACTTTGAGGGAACGTATATGTCAACTTCATGTCAGAGTCACGTCAATGTATGTCCAAGGGTTTGGAGGATAGAGACATTTTAATTTTTCGAGATTATTCGAAAGTCAATTTTTCAAAAGGCAAATATCTCCCGATCTGTAGGAATCTGAGAGACAAAACTTATGTCACTTTGAAGGAACGTATATGTCAACGTCATGTCAGAGTCACGTCAATGTATGTCCAAGGGTTTGGAGGATAGAGATATTTTAATTTTTCGAGATTATTCGAAAGTCAATTTATGAAAAGGCAAATATCTCCCGATCTGTAGGTATCTGAGAGACAAAACTTATGTCACTTTGAGGGAACGTATATGTCAACTTCATGTCAGATTCACATCAAAGTGTGTCCAAGGGTTTGGAGGATAGAGGCATTTTAATTTTTTGAGATTATTCGAAAGTCAATTTTTGAAAAGGCAAATATCTCCCGATCTGTAGGAATCTGAGAGACAAAACTTATGTCACTTTGAGGTAACGTATATGTCAACTTCAGGACAGAGGCACGTCAATGTATGTCCAAGGGTTTGGAGGATAGAAATATTTTAATTTTTCGAGATTATTTGAAAGTCAATTTTTGAAAAGGCAAATATCTCCCGATCTGTAGGAATCTGAGAGACAACACTTATGTCACTTTGAGGGAACGTATATGTCAACTTCATGTCAGAGTCACGTCAATGTATGTCCAAGGGTTTGGAGGATAGAGACATTTAAATTTTTCGAGATTATTCGAAAGTCAATTTATGAAAAGGCAAATATCCTCCGATCTGTAGGAATCTGAAAGACAAACCTTATGTCACTTTGAGGGAACGTATATGTCAACTTCATGTCAGAGTCACGTCAATGTATGTCCAAGGGTTTGGAGGATAGAGACATTTTAATTTTTCGAGATTATTCGAAAGTCAATTTTTGAAAAGGCAAATATATCCCGATCTGTAGGAATCTGAGAGACAACACTTATGTCACTTTGAGGGAACGTATATGTCAACTTCATGTCAGAGTCACGTCAATGTATGTCCAAGGGTTTGGAGGATAGAGATATTTTAATTTTTCGAGATTATTCGAAAGTCAATTTATTAAAAAGCAAATATTTTCCGATCTGTAGGAATCTGAGAGACAAAACTTATGTCACTTTGAGGGAACGTATATGTCAACTTCATGTCAGAGTCACGTCAATGTATGTCCAAGAGTTTGGAGGATAGAGAAATTTTAATTTTTCGAGATTATTCGAAAGTCAATTTTTGAAAAGGCAAATATCTCCCGATCTGTTGGAATCTGAGAGACAAAACTTATGTCACTTTGAAGGAACGTATATGTCAACTTTATGTCAGAGTCACGTCAATGTATGTCCAAGGGTTTGGAGGATAGAGACATTTTAATTTATCGAGATTATTCGAAAGTCAATTTTTGGAAAGGCAAATATCTCCCGATCTGTAAGAATCTGAGAGACAAACCATATGTCACTTTGAGGTAACGTATATGTCAACTTCATGTCAGAGTCACGTCAATGTATGTCCAAGGGTTTCGAGGAGAGAGACATTTTAATTTTTCGAGATTATTCGAAAGTCAATTTCTGAAAAGGCAAATATCCTCCGATCTGTAGGAATCTGAAAGACAAACCTTATGTCACTTTGAGGGAACGTATATGTCAACTTCATGTCAGAGTCACGTCAATGTACGTCCAAGGGTTTGGAGGATAGAGACATTTTAATTTTTCGAGATTATTCGAAAGTCAATTTTTGAAAAGGCAAATATATCCCGATCTGTAGGAATCTGAGAGACAACACTAATGTCACTTTGAAGGAACGTATATGTTAACTTCATGTCAAAGTCACGTCAATGTTCTTCCAAGGGTTTGGAGGATAGAGATATTTTAATTTTTCGAGATTATTCGAAAGTCAATTTTTGAAAAGGCAAATATCTCCCGATCTGTAGGAATCTGAGAGACAAAACTTATGTCACTTTGAGGTAACGTATATGTCAACTTCTCGTCAGAGGCACGTCAATGTATGTCCAAGGGTTTGGAGGATAGAGATATTTTAATTTTTCGAGATTATTTGAAAGTCAATTTTTGAAAAGGCAAATATCTCCCGATCTGTAGGAATCTGAGACACAACACTTATGTCATTTTGAGGGTACGTATATGTCAACTTTATGTCAGAGTCACGTCAATGTATGTCCAAGGGTTTGGAGGATAGAGACATTTTAATTTATCGAGATTATTCGAAAGTCAATTTTTGGAAAGGCAAATATCTCCCGATCTGTAAGAATCTGAGAGACAAACCATATGTCACTTTGAGGTAACGTATATGTCAACTTCATGTCAGAGTCACGTCAATGTATGTCCAAGGGTTTCGAGGAGAGAGACATTTTAATTTTTCGAGATTATTCGAAAGTCAATTTCTGAAAAGGCAAATATCCTCCGATCTGTAGGAATCTGAAAGACAAACCTTATGTCACTTTGAGGGAACGTATATGTCAACTTCATGTCAGAGTCACGTCAATGTATGTCCAAGGGTTTGAAGAATAGAGATTTAAATTTTTCGAGATTATTCGAAAGTAAATTTTTGTAAAAGGCAAATATCTCCCGATCTGTAGGAATTTGAGAGGCAAAACTTATGTCACTTTGAGGTAACGTATATGTCAACTTCATGTCAGAGTCACGTCAATGTATGTCGAAGGGTTTGGAGGATAGAGACATTTTAATTTTTCGAAATTATTCTAAAGTCAATTTTTCAAATTGCAAATATCTCCCGATCTGTTGGAATCTGAGAGACAAAACTTATGTCACTTTGAGGGAATGTATATGTCAACTTCATGTCAGAGTCACGTCAATGTATGTCCAAGGGTTTGGAGGACTGAGGCATTTTAATTTTGCGAGATTATTGGAAAGTCAATTTTTGAAAATTCAATTATCTCCCGATCTGAAGGAATCTGAGAGACAACACTTATGTCGCTTTGAGGGAACGTATATGTCAACTTCATGTCAGAGTCACGTCAATGTATGTCCAACGGTTTGGAGGATAGAGATATTTTAATTTTTCGAGATTATTCGAAAGTCAATTTTTGAAAATTCAAATATCTCCCGATCTGTAGGAATCTGAGAGACAAAACTTATGTCACTTTGAGGGAACGTATATGTCAACTTCATGTCAAAGTCACGTCAATGTATGTCCAAGGGGTTGGAGGAAAGAGATATTTTAATTTTTCGAGATTATTTGATAGTCAATTATTGAAAAGGCAAATATCTCCCGATCTGTAGGAAACTGAGAGGCAAACAATATGTCACTTTGAGGGAACGTATATGTCAACTTCATGTCAGATTCACGTCAATGTATGTCCAAGTGTTTGGAGGACAGAGGCATTTTAATTTTGCGAGATTATTCGAAAGTCAATTTTTGAAAAGGCAAAAATCTCCCGATCTGTAGGAATCTGAGAGACAACACTTAAGTCACTTTGAGGGAACGTATATGTCAACTTCATGTCAGAGTCACGTCAATGTATGTCCAAGGGTTTGGAGGATAGAGACATTTAAATTTTTCGAGATTATTCGAAAGTCAATTTATGAAAAGGCAAATATCTCCCGATCTGTAGGAATCTGAGAGACAAAACTGATGTCACTTTGAGGGAACGTATATGTCAACTTCATGTCAGAGTCACGTCAATGTATGTCCAAGCGTTTGGAGGAGTGAGACATTTTAATTTTTCGAGATTATTCGAAAGTCAATTTTTGAAAAGGCAAATATCTCCCGATCTGTTGGAATCTGAGAGACAAAACTTATGTCACTTTGAAGGAACGTATATGTCAACTTCATGTCAGAGTCACGTCAATGTATGTCCAAGGGTTTGGAGGATAGATATATTTTAATTTTTCGAGATTATTCGAAAGTCAATTTTTGAAAAGGCAAATATATCCCGATCTGTAGGAATCTGAGAGACAACACTTATGTCACTTTGAGGGAACGTATATGTCAACTTCATGTCAGAGTCACGTCAATGTATGTCCAAGGGTTTGGAGGATAGAGATATTTTAATTTTTCGAGATTATTCGAAAGTCAATTTTTTAAGAAGCAAATATCTTCCGATCTGTAGGAATCTGAGAGACAAAACTTATGTCACTTTGAGGGAACGTATATGTCAACTTCATGTCAGAGTCACGTCAATGTATGTCCAAGGGTTTGGAGGATAGAGATATTTTAATTTTTCGAGATTATTCGAAAGTCAATTTTTGAAAGGGCAAATATCTCCCGATCTGTAGGTATCTGAGAGACAAAACTTATGTCACTTTGAGGGAACGTATATGTCAACTTCATGTCAGATTCACGTCGAAGTATGTCCAAGGGTTTGGAGGATAGAGGCATTTTAATTTTTTGAGATTATTCGAAAGTCAATTTTTGAAAAGGCAAATATATCCCGATCTTTAGGAATCTGAGAGACAACACTAATGTCACTTTGAGGGAACGTATATGTCAACTTCATGTCAGAGTCACGTCAATGTATGTCCAAGGGTTTGGAGGATAGAGATATTTTAATTTTTCGAGATTATTCGAAAGTCAATTTTTGAAAAGGCAAATATCTCCCGATCTGTAGGAATCTGAGAGACAAAACTTATGTCACTTTGAGGTAACGTATATGTCAACTTCAGGTCAGAGGCACGTCAATGTATGTCAAAGGGTTTGGAGGATAGAGATATTTTAATTTTTCGAGATTATTTGAAAGTCAATTTTTGAAAAGGCAAATATCTCCCGATCTGTAGGAATCTGAGAGACAACACTTATGTCACTTTGAGGGAACGTATATGTCAACTTCATGTCAGAGTCACGTCAATGTATGTCCAAGGGTTTGGAGGATAGAGACATTTAAATTTTTCGAGATTATTCGAAAGTCAATTTATGAAAAGGCAAATATCCTCCGATCTGTAGGAATCTGAAAGACAAACCTTATGTCACTTTGAAGGAACGTATATGTCAACTTCATGTCAGAGTCACGTCAATGTATGTCCAAGGGTTTGGAGAATAGAGATTTAAATTTTTCGAGATTATTCGAAAGTCAATTTTTGTAAAAGGCAAATATCTCCCGATCTGTAGGAATTTGAGAGGCAAAACTTATGTCACTTTGAGGTAACGTATATGTCAACTTCATGTCAGAGTCACGTCAATGTATGTCGAAGGGTTTTGAGGATAGAGACATTTTAATTTTTCGAAATTATTCTAAAGTCAATTTTTCAAAAGGCAAATATCTCCCGATCTGTAGGAATCTGAGAGACAAAACTTATGTCACTTTGAGGTAACGTATATGTCAACTTCATGTCAGAGTCACGTCAATGTATGTCCAAGGGTTTGGAGGACTGAGGCATTTTAATTTTGCGAGATTATTGGAAAGTCAATTTTTGAAAATTCAATTATCTCCCGATCTGAAGGAATCTGAGAGACAACACTTATGTCACTTTGAGGGAACGTATATGTCAACTTCATGTCAGAGTCACGTCAATGTATGTCCCAAGGTTTGGAGGATAGAGATATTTTCATTTTTCGAGATTATTCGAAAGTCAATTTTTGAAAATTCAAATATCTCCCGATCTGTAGGAATCTGAGAGACAAAACTTATGTCACTTTGAGGGAACGTATATGTGAACTTCATGTCAAAGTCGCGTCAATGTATGTCCAAGGGGTTGGAGGAAAGAGATATTTTAATTTTTCGAGATTATTTGATAGGTAATTATTGAAAAGGCAAATATCTCCCGATCTGTAGGAAACTGAGAGGCAAACAATATGTCACTTTGAGGGAACGTATATGTCAACTTCATGTCAGATTCACGTCAATGTATGTCCAAGTGTTTGGAGGACAGAGGCATTTTAATTTTGCGAGATTATTCGAAAGTCAATTTTTGAAAAGGCAAATATCTCCCGATCTGTAGGAATCTGAGAGACAACACTTATGTCACTTTGAGGGAACGTATATGTCAACTTCATGTCAGAGTCACGTCAATGTATATCCAAGTGTTTGGAGGATAGAGATATTTTAATTTTTAGAGATTATTCGAAAGTGAATTTTTTAAGAAGCAAATATCTTCCGATCTGTAGGAATCTGAGAGACAAAACTTATGTCACTTTGAGGGAACGTATATGTCAACTTCATGTCAGAGTCACGTCAATGTATGTCCAAGGGTTTGGAGGATAGAGAAATTTTAATTTTTCGAGATTATTCGAAAGTCAATTTTTGAAAAGGCAAATATCTCCCGATCTGTTGGAATCTGAAAGACAAAACTTATGTCACTTTGAAGGAACGTATATGTCAACTTCATGTCAGATTCACGTCAATGTATGTCCAAGGGTTTGGAGGATAGATATATTTTAATTTTTCGAGATTATTCGAAAGTCAATTTTTGAAAAGGCAAATATCTCCCGATCTGCAGGTATCTGAGAGACAAAACTTATGTTACTTTGAGGGAACGTATATGTCAACTTCATGTCAGATTCACGTCAATGTATGTCCAAGGGTTTGGAGGATAGAGGCATTTTAATTTTTTGAGATTAATCGAAAGTCAATTTTTGAAAAGGCAAATATATCCCGATCTGTAGGAATCTGAGAGACAACACTAATGTCACTTTGAGGGAACGTATATGTCAACTTCATGTCAGAGTCACGTCAATGTATGTCCAAGGGTTTGGAGGATAGAGATATTTTAATTTTTCGAGATTATTCGAAAGTCAATTTTTGAAAAGGCAAATATCTCCCGATCTGTAGGAATCTGAGAGACAACACTTATGTCACTTTGAGGGAACGTATATGTCAACTTCATGTCAGAGTCACGTCAATGTATGTCCAAGGGTTTGGAGGATAGAGACATTTAAATTTTTCGAGATTATTCGAAAGTCAATTTATGAAAAGGCAAATATCCTCCGATCTGTAGGAATCTGAAAGACAAACCTTATGTCACTTTGAGGGAACGTATATGTCAACTTCATGTCAGAGTCATGTCAATGTATGGCCAAGGGTTTGGATAAATAGAGAATTAAATTTTTCGAGTTTATTCGAAAGTCAATTTTTGTAAAAGGCAAATATCTCCCGATCTGTAGGAATTTGAGAGGCAAAACTTATGTCACTTTGAGGTAACGTATATGTCAACTTCATGTCAGAGTCACGTCAATGTATGTCGAAGGGTTTGGAGGATAGAGACATTTTAATTTTTCGAAATTATTCTAAAGTCAATTTTTCAAAAGGCAAATATCTCCCGATCTGTAGGAATCTGAGAGACAAAACTTATGTCACTTTGAGGGAATGTATATGTCAACTTCATGCCAGAGTCACGTCAATGTATGTCCAAGGGTTTGGAGGACTGAGGCATTTAAATTTTGCGAGATTATTGGAAAGTCAATTTTTGAAAATTCAATTATCTCCCGATCTGAAGGAATCTGAGAGACAACACTTATGTCACTTTGAGGGAACGTATATGTCAACTTCATGTCAGAGTCACGTCAATGTACGTCCCAAGGTTTGGAGGATAGAGATATTTTCATTTTTTGAGATTATTCGAAAGTCAATTTTTGAAAATTCAAATATCTCCCGATCTGTAGGAATCTGAGAGACAAAACTTATGTCACTTTGAGGGAACGTATATGTCAACTTCATGTCAAAGTCACGTCAATGTATGTCCAAGGGGTTGGAGGAAAGATATATTTTAATTTTTCGAAATTATTTGACAGTCAATTATTGAAAAGGCAAATATCTCCCGATCTGTAGGAAACTGAGAGGCAAACAATATGTCACTTTGAGGGAACGTATATGTCAACTTCATGTCAGATTCACGTCAATGTATGTCCAAGTGTTTGGAGGACAGAGGCATTTTAATTTTGCGAGATTATTCGAAAGTCAATTTTTGAAAAGGCAAAAATCTCCCGATCTGTAGGAATCTGAGAGACAACACTTATGTCACTTTGAGGGAACGTATATGTCAACTTCATGTCAGAGTCACGTCAATGTATGACCAAGGGTTTGGAGGATAGAGATATTTTAATTTTTCTAGATTATTCGAAAGTGAATTTTTTAAGAAGCAAATATCTTCCGATCTGTAGGAATCTGAGAGACAAAACTTATGTCACTTTGAGGGAACGTAAATGTCAACTTCATGTCAGAGTCACGTCAATGTATGTCCAAGAGTTTGGAGGATAGAGAAATTTTAATTTTTCGAGATTATTCGAAAGTCAATTTCTGAAAAGGCAAATATCTCCCGATCTGTTGGAATCTGAAAGACAAAACTTATGTCACTTTGAAGGAACGTATATGTCAACTTCATGTCAGATTCACGTCAATGTATGTCCAAGGGTTTGGAGGATAGAGATATTTTAATTTTTCGAGATTATTCGAAAGTCAATTTTTGAAAAGGCAAATATCTCCCGATCTGTAGGTATCTGAGAGACAAAACTTATGTTACTTTGAGGGAACGTATATGTCAACTTCATGTCAGATTCACGTCAAAGTATGTCCAAGGGTTTGGAGAATAGAGGCATTTTAATTTTTTGAGATTATTCGAAAGTCAATTTTTGAAAAGGCAAATATATCCCGATCTGTAGGAATCTGAGAGACAACACTAATGTCACTTTGAGGGAACGTATATGTCAACTTCATGTCAGAGTCACGTCAATGTATGTCCAAGGGTTTGGAGGATAGAGATATTTTAATTTTTCGAGATTATTCGAAAGTCAATTTTTGAAAAGGCAAATATCTCCCGATCTGTAGGAATCTGAGAGACAAAACTTATGTCACTTTGAGGTAACGTATATGTCAACTTCAGGTCAGAGGCATGTCAATGTATGTCCAAGGGTTTGGAGGATAGAGATATTTTAATTTTTCGAGATTATTTGAAAGTCAATTTTTGAAAAGGCATATATCTCCCGATCTGTAGGAATCTGAGAGACAACACTTATGTCACTTTGAGGGAACGTATATGTCAACTTCATGTCAGAGTCACGTCAATGTATCTCCAAGGGTTTGGAGGATAGAGACATTTAAATTTTTCGATATTATTCGAAAGTCAATTTATGAAAAGGCAAATATCCTCCGATCTGTAGGAATTTGAAAGACAAACCTTATGTCACTTTGAGGGAACGTATATGTCAACTTCATGTCAGAGTCACGTCAATGTATGTCCAAGGGTTTGGAGAATAGAGATTTAAATTTTTCGAGATTATTCGAAAGGCAATTTTTGTAAAAGGCAAATATCTCCCGATCTGTAGGAATTTGATATTCAAAACTTATGTCACTTTGAGGTAACGTATATGTCAACTTCATGTCAGAGTCACGTCAATGTATGTCGAAGGGTTTGGAGGATAGAGACATTTTAATTTTTCGAAATTAATCTAAAGTCAATTTTTCAAAGGCAAATATCTCCCGATCTGTAGGAATCTGAGAGACAAAACTTATGTCACATTGAGGGAATGTATATGTCAACTTCATGCCAGAGTCACGTCAATGTATGTCCAAGGGTTTGGAGGACTGAGGCATTTTAATTTTGCGAGATTATTGGAAAGTCAATTTTTGAAAATTCAATTATCTCCCGATCTGAAGGAATCTGAGAGACAACACTTATGTCACTTTGAGGGAACGTATATGTCAACTTCATGTCAGAGTCATGTCAATGTATGTCCCAAGGTTTGGAGGATAGAGATATTTTCATTTTTCGAGATTAATCGAAAGTCAATTTTTAAAAATTCAAATATCTCCCGATCTGTAGGAATCTGAGAGACAAAACTTATGTCACTTTGAGGGAACGTATATGTCAACTTCATGTCAAAGTCACGTCAATGTATGTCCAAGGGGTTGGAGGAAAGATATATTTTAATTTTTCGAGATTATTTGATAGTCAATTATTGAAAAGGCAAATATCTCCCGATCTGTAGGAAACTGAGAGGCAAACAATATGTCACTTTGAGGGAACGTATATGTCAACTTCATGTCAGATTCACGTCAATGTATGTCCAAGTGTTTGGAGGACAGAGGCATTTTAATTTTGCGAGAATATTCGAAAGTCAATTTTTGAAAAGGCAAATATCTCCCGATCTGTAGGAATCTGAGAGACAACACTTATGTCACTTTGAGGGAACGTATATGTCAACTTCATGTCAGAGTCACGTCAATGTATGTCCAAGGGTTTGGAGGATAGAGACATTTAAATTTTTCGAGATTATTCGAAAGTCAATTTATGAAAAGGCAAATATCTCCCGATCTGTAGGAATCTGAGAGACAAAACTTATGTCACTTTGACAGAACGTATATGTCAACTTCATGTCAGAGTCACGTCAATGTATGTCCAAGGGTTTGGAGGAGTGAGACATTTTAATTTTTCGAGATTATTCGAAAGTCAATTTTTGAAAAGGCAAATATCTCCCGATCTGTAGGTATCTGAGAGACAAAACTTATGTCACTTTGAGGGAACGTATATGTCAACTTCATGTCAGATTCACGTCAAAGTATGTCCAATTTTTTGGAGGATAGAGGCATTTTAATTTTTCGAGATTATTCGAAAGTCAATTTCTGAAAAGGCAAATATCTCCCGATCTGTAGGAATCTGAGAGACAAAACTTATGTCACTTTGAGGGAACGTATATGCCAACTTCATGTCAGAGTCACGTCAATGTATGTCCAAGGGTTTAGAGGATAAACACATTTTAATTTTTCGATATTATTCCAAAGTCAATTTTTGAAAAGGCAAATATATCCCGATCTGTCGGAATCTGAGAGACAACACTTATGTCACTTTGAGGGAACGTATATGTCAACTTCATGTCAGAGTCACGTCAATGTATGTCCAAGAGTTTGGAGGATAGAGACATTTAAATGTTTCGAGATTATTCGAAAGTCAATTTTTGAAAATTCAAATAACTCCCGATCTGTAGGTATCTGAGATACAAAACTTATGTCACTTTGAGGGAACGTATATGTCAACTTCATGTCAGATTCACGTCAAAGTATGTCCAAGGGTTTGGAAGATAGAGGCATTTTAATTTTTTGAGATTATTCGAAAATCAATTTTTAAAAAGGCAAATATATCCCGATCTGTAGGAATCTGAGAGACAACACTAATGTCACTTTGAGGGAACGTATATGTCAACTTCATGTCAGAGTCACGTCAATGTATGTCCAAGGGTTTGGAGGATAGAGATATTTTAATATTTCGAGATTATTCGAAAGTCAATTTTTGAAAAGGCAAATATCCTCCGATCTGTAGGAATCTGAGAGACAAAACTTATGTCACTTTGAGGGAACGTATATGTCAACTTCATGTCAGAGTCACGTCAATGTATGTCCAAGGGTTTGGAGGAGTGAGACATTTTAATTTTTCGAGATTATTCGAAAGTCAATTTTTGAAAAGGCAAATATCTCCCGATCTGTTTTAATCTGAGAGACAAAACTTATGTCACTTTGAAGGAACGTATATGTCAACTTAATGTCAGAGTCACGTCAATGTATGTCCAAGGGTTTGGAGGATAGATATATTTTAATTTTTCGAGATTATTCGAAAGTCAATTTTTGAAAAGGCAAATATATCCCGATCTGTAGGAATCTGAGAGACAACACTTATGTCACTTTGAGGGAACGTATATGTCAACTTCATGTCAGAGTCATGTCAATGTATGTCCAAGGATTTGGAGGATAGAGATATTTTAATTTTTCGAGATTATTCGAAAGTCAATTTTTTAAGAAGCAAATATCTTCCGATCTGTAGGAATCTGAGAGACAAAACTTATATCACTTTGAGGGAACGTATATGTCAACTTCATGTCAGAGTCACGTCAATGTATGTCCAAGAGTTTGGAGGATAGAGAAATTTTAATTTTTCGAGATTATTCGAAAGTCAATTTTTGAAAAGGCAAATATCTCCCGATCTGTAGGAATCTGAAAGACAAAACTTATGTCACTTTGAAGGAACGTATATGTCAACTTCATGTCAGAGTCACGTCAATGTATGTCCAAGGGTTTGGAGGATAGAGATATTTTAATTTTTCGAGATTATTCGAAAGTCAATTTTTGAAAAGGCAAATATCTCCCGATCTGTAGGTATCTGAGAGACAAAACTTATGTCACTTTGAGGGAACGTATATGTCAACTTCATGTCAGATTCACGTCAAAGTATGTCCAAGGGTTTGGAGGATAGAGGCATTTTAATTTTTCGAGATTATTCGAAAGTCAATTTTTGAAAAGGCAAATATCTCCCGATCTGTGGGAATCTGAGAGACAAAACTTATGTCACTTTGAGGGAACGTATATGTCAACTTCACGTCAGAGGCACGTCAATGTATGTCCAAGGGTTTGGAGGATAGAGATATTTTAATTTTTCGAGATTATTTGAAAGTCAATTTTTGAAAAGGCAAATATCTCCCGATCTGTAGGAATCTGAGAGACAACACTTATGTCACTTTGAGGGAACGTATATGTCAACTTCATGTCAGAGTCACATCGATGTATGTCCAAGGGTTTGGAGGATAGAGACATTTAAATTTTTCGAGATTATTCGAAAGTCAATTTATGAAAAGGCAAATATCCTCAGATCTGTAGGAATCTGAAAGACAAACCTTATGTCACTTTGAGGGAACGTATATGTAAACTTCATGTCAGAGTCACGTCAATGTATGTCCAAGGGTTTGGAGGATAGAGATATTTTAATTTTTCGAGATTATTCGAAAGTCAATTTTTGAAAAGGCAAATATCTCCCGATCTGTAGGAATCTGAGAGACAAAACTTATGTCACTTTGAGGTAACGTATATGTCAACTTCAGGTCAGAGGCATGTCAATGTATGTCCAAGGGTTTGGAGGATAGAGATATTTTAATTTTTCGAGATTATTTGAAAGTCAATTTTTGAAAAGGCAAATATCTCCCGATCTGTAGGAATCTGAGAGACAACACTTATGTCACTTTGAGGGAACGTATATGTCAACTTCATGTCAGAGTCACGTCAATGTATGTCCAAGGGTTTGGAGGATAGAGACATTTAAATTTTTCGAGATTATTCGAAAGTCAATTTATGAAAAGGCAAATATCCTCCGATCTGTAGGAATCTGAAAGACAAACCTTATGTCACTTTGAGGGAACGTATATGTCAACTTCATGTCAGAGTCACGTCAATGTATGTCCAAGGGTTTGGAGAATAGAGATTTAAATTTTTCGAGATTATTCGAAAGTCAATTTTTGTAAAAGGCAAATATCTCCCGATCTGTAGGAATTTGAGAGGCAAAACTTATGTCACTTTGAGGTAACGTATATGTCAACTTCATGTCAGAGTCACGTCAATGTATGTCGAAGGGTTTGGAGGATAGAGACATTTTAATTTTTCGAGATTAATCGAAAGTCAATTTTTGAAAATTCAAATATCTCTCGATCTGTAGGAATCTGAGAGACAAAACTTATGTCACTTTGAGGGAACGTATATGTCAACTTCATGTCAAAGTCACGTCAATGTATGTCCAAGGGGTTGGAGGAAAGATATATTTTAATTTTTCGAGATTATTTGATAGTCAATTATTGAAAAGGCAAATATCTCCCGATCTGTAGGAAACTGAGAGGCAAACAATATGTCACTTTGAGGGAACGTATATGTCAACTTCATGTCAGATTCACGTCAAAGTATGTCCAAGTGTTTGGAGGACAGAGGCATTTTAATTTTGCGAGAATATTCGAAAGTCAATTTTTGAAAAGGCAAATATCTCCCGATCTGTAGGAATCTGAGAGACAACACTTATGTCACTTTGAGGGAACGTATATGTCAACTTCATGTCAGAGCCACGTCAATGTATGTCCAAGGGTTTGGAGGATAGAGACATTTAAATTTTTCGAGATTATTCGAAAGTCAATTTATGAAAAGGCAAATATCTCCCGATCTGTAGGAATCTGAGAGACAAAACTTATGTCACTTTGAGAGAACGTGTATGTCAACTTCATGTCAGAGTCACGTCAATGTATGTCCAAGGGTTTGGAGGAGTGAGACATTTTAATTTTTCGAGATTATTCGAAAGTCAATTTTTGAAAAGGCAAATATCTCCCGATCTGTAGGAATCTGAGAGACAAAACTTATGTCACTTCGAAGGAACGTATATGTCAACTTCATGTGAGAGTCACGTCAATGTATGTCCAAGGGTTTGGAGAATAGATATATTTTAATTTTTCGAGATTATTCGAAAGTCAATTTTTGAAAAGGCAAATATCTCCCGATCTGTAGGTATCTGAGAGACAAAACTTATGTCACTTTGAGGGAACGTATATGTCAACTTCATGTCAGATTCACGTCAAAGTATGTCCAAGGTTTTGGAGGATAGAGGCATTTTAATTTTTCGAGATTATTCCAAAGTCAATCTTTGAAAAGGCAAATATATCCCGATCTGTCGGAATCTGAGAGACAACACTTATGTCACTTTGAGGGAACGTATATGTCAACTTCATGTCAGAGTCACGTCAATGTATGTCCAAGAGATTGGAGGATAGAGAAATTTTAATTTTTCAAGATTATTCGAAAGTCAATTTTTGAAAAGGCAAATATCTCCCGATCTGTTGGAATCTGAGAGACAAAACTTATGTCACTTTGAAGGAACGTATATGTCAACTTCATGTCAGAGTCACGTCAATGTATGTCCAAGAGTTTGGAGGATAGAGACATTTAAATGTTTCGAGATTATTCGAAAGTCAATTTTTGAAAATTCAAATAACTCCCGATCTGTAGGTATCTGAGATACAAAACTTATGTCAGTTTGAGGGAACGTATATGTCAACTTCATGTCAGATTCACGTCAAAGTATGTCCAAGGGTTTGGAGGATAGAGGCATTTTAATTTTTTGAGATTATTCGAAAGTCAATTTTTAAAAAGGCAAATATATCCCGATCTGTAGGAATCTGAGAGACAACACTAATGTCACTTTGAGGGAACGTATATGTCAACTTCATGTCAGAGTCACGTCAATGTATGTCCAAGGGTTTGGAGGATAGAGATATTTTAATATTTCGAGATTATTCGAAAGTCAATTTTTGAAAAGGCAAATATCCTCCGATCTGTAGGAATCTGAGAGACAAAACTTATGTCACTTTGAGGGAACGTATATGTCAACTTCATGTCAGAGTCACGTCAATGTATGTCCAAGGGTTTGGAGGAGTGAGACATTTTAATTTTTCGAGATTATTCGAAAGTCAATTTTTGAAAAGGCAAATATCTCCCGATCTGTTGGAATCTGAGAGACAAAACTTATGTCACTTTGAAGGAACGTATATGTCAACTTCATGTCAGAGTCACGTCAATGTATGTCCAAGGGTTTGGAGGATAGATATTTTTTAATTTTTCGAGATTATTCGAAAGTCAATTTTTGTAAAGGCAAATATATCCCGATCTGTAGGAATCTGAGAGACAACACTTATGTCACTTTGAGGGAACGTATATGTCAACTTCATGTCAGAGTCACGTCAATGTATGTCCAAGGATTTGGAGGATAGAGATATTTTAATTTTTCGAGATTATTCGAAAGTCAATTTTTTAAGAAGCAAATATCTTCCGATCTGTAGGAATCTGAGAGACAAAACTTATGTCACTTTGAGGGAACGTATATGTCAACTTCATGTCAGAGTCACGTCAATGTATGTCCAAGAGTTTGGAGGATAGAGAAATTTTAATTTTTCGAGATTATTTGAAAGTCAATTTTTGAAAAGGCAAATATCTCCCGATCTGTAGGAATCTGAAAGACAAAACTTATGTCACTTTGAAGGAACGTATATGTCAACTTCATGTCAGAGTCACGTCAATGTATGTCCAAGGGTTTTGGAGGATAGAGATATTTTAATTTTTCGAGATTATTAGAAAGTCAATTTTTGAAAAGGCAAATATCTCCCGATCTGTAGGTATCTGAGAGACAAAACTTATGTCACTTTGAGGGAACGTATATAACAACTTCATGTCAGATTCACGTCAATGTATGTCCAAGGGTTTGGAGGATAGAGGCATTTTAATTTTTCGAGATTATTCGAAAGTCAATTTTTGAAAAGGCAAATATCTCCCGATCTGTGGGAATCTGAGAGACAAAACTTATGTCACTTTGAGGGAACGTATATGTCAACTTCAGGTCAGAGGCACGTCAATGTATGTCCAAGGGTTTGGAGGATAGAGATATTTTAATTTTTCGAGATTATTTGAAAGTCAATTTTTGAAAAGGCAAATATCTCCCGATCTGTAGGAATCTGAGAGACAACACTTATGTCACTTTGAGGGAACGTATATGTCAACTTCATGTCAGAGTCACGTCAATGTATGTCCAAGGGTTTGGAGGATAGAGACATTTAAATTTTTCGAGATTATTCGAAAGTCAATTTATGAAAAGGCAAATATCCTCCGATCTGTAGGAATCTGAAAGACAAACCTTATGTCACTTTGAGGGAACGTATATGTCAACTTCATGTCAGAGTCACGTCAATGTATGTCCAAGGGTTTGGAGGATAGAGACATTTAAATTTTTCGAGATTATTCGAAAGTCAATTTATGAAAAGGCAAATATCCTCCGATCTGTAGGAATCTGAAGGACAAACCTTATGTCACTTTGAGGGAATGTATATGTCAACTTCATGTCAGAGTCACGTCATTGTATGTCCAAGGGTTTGGAGGACTGAGGCATTTTAATTTTGCGAGATTATTGGAAAGTCAATTTTTGAAAATTCAATTATCTCCCGATCTGAAGGAATCTGAGAGACAACACTTATGTCACTTTGAGGGAACGTATATGTCAACTTCATGTCAGAGTCACGTCAATGTATGTCCCAAGGTTTGGAGGATAGAGATATTTACATTTTTCGAGATTATTCGAAAGTCAATTTTTGAAAATTCAAATATCTCCCGATCTGTAGGAATCTGAGAGACAAAACTTATGTCACTTTGAGGGAACGTATATGTCAACTTCATGTCAAAGTCACGTCAATGTATGTCCAAGGGGTTGGAGGAAAGAGATATTTTAATTTTTCGAGATTATTTGATAGTCAATTAGTGAAAAGGCAAATATCTCCCGATCTGTAGGAAACTGAGAGGCAAACAATATGTCACTTTGAGGGAACGTATATGTCAACTTCATGTCAGATTCACGTCAATGTATGTCCAAGTGTTTGGAGGACAGAGGCATTTTAATTTTGCGAGATTATTCGAAAGTCAATTTTTGAAAAGGCAAATATCTCCCGATCTGTAGGAATCTGAGAGACAACACTTATGTCACTTTGAAGGAACGTATATGTCAACTTCATGTCAGAGTCACGTCAATGTATGTCCAAGGGGTTGGAGGAGTGAGACATTTAAATTTTTCGAGATTATTCGAAAGTCAATTTTTGAAAAGGCAAATATCTCCCGATCTGTAGGTATCTGAGAGACAAAACTTATGTCACTTTGAGGGAACGTATATGTCAACTTCATGTAAGATTCACGTCAAAGTATGTCCAAGGGCTTGGAGGATAGAGGCATTTTAATTTTTCTAGATTATTCGAAAGTCAATTTCTGAAAAGGCAAATATCTCCCGATCTGTAGGAATCTGAGAGAAAAAACTTATGTCACTTTGAGGGAACGTATATGCCAACTTCATGTCAGAGTCACGTCAATGTATGTCCAAGGGTTTAGAGGACAAACACATTTTAATTTTTCGATATTATTCCAAAGTCAATTTTTGAAAAGGCAAATATATCCCGATCTGTAGGAATCTGAGAGATAACACTTATGTCACTTTGAGGGAACGTATATGTCAACTTCATGTCAGAGTCACGTCAATGTATGTCCAAGAGTTTGGAGGATAGAGAAATTTTAATTTTTCGAGATTATTCGAAAGTCAATTTTTGAAAAGGCAAATATCTCCCGATCTGTTGGAATCTGAGAGACAAAACTTATGTCACTTTGAAGGAACGTATATGTCAACTTCATGTCAGAGTCACGTCAATGTATGTCCAAGAGTTTAGAGGATAGAGACATTTAAATGTTTCGAGATTATTCGAAAGTCAATTTTTGAAAAGGCAAATATCTCCCGATCTGTATCTATCTGAGAGACAAAACTTATGTCACTTTGAGGGAACGTATATGTCAACTTCATGTCAGATTCACGTCAAAGTATGTCCAAGGGTTTGGAGGATAGAGGCATTTTAATTTTTTGAGATTATTCGAAAGTCAATTTATGAAAAGGCAAATATATCCCGATCTGTAGGAATCTGAGAGACAACACTAATGTCACTTTGAGGGATCGTATATGTCAACTTCATGTCAGAGTCACGTCAATGTATGTCCAAGGGTTTGGAGGATAGAGATATTTTAATTTTTCGAGATTATTCGAAAGTCAATTTTTGAAAAGGCAAATATCTCCCGATCTGTAGGAATCTGAGAGACAACACTTATGTCACTTTGAGGGAACGTATATGTCAACTACATGTCAGAGTCACGTCAATGTATGTCCAAGGGTTTGGAGGATAGAGACATTTAAATTTTTCGAGATTATTCGAAAGTCAATTTATGAAAAGGCAAATATCTCCCGATCTGTAGGAATCTGAGAGACAAAACTTATGTCACTTTGAGGGAACGTATATGTCAACTTCATGTCAGAGTCACGTCAATGTATGTCCAAGCGTTTGGAGGAGTGAGACATTTTAATTTTTCGAGATTATTCGAAAGTCAATTTTTGAAAAGGCAAATATCTCCCGATCTGTTGGAATCTGAGAGACAAAACTTATGTCACTTTGAAGGAACGTATATGTCAACTTCATGTCAGAGTCACGTCAATGTATGTCCAAGGGTTTTGAGGATAGATATATTTTAATTTTTCGAGATTATTCGAAAGTCAATTTTTGAAAAGGCAAATATCTCCCGATCTGTAGGAATCTGAGAGACAACACTTATGTCACTTTGAGGGAACGTATATGTCAACTACATGTCAGAGTCACGTCAATGTATGGCCAAGGGTTTGGAGGATAGAGACATTTAAATTTTTCGAGATTATTCGAAAGTCAATTTATGGAAAGGCAAATATCTCCCGATCTGTAGGAATCTGAGAGACAAAACTTATGTCACTTTGAGGGAACGTATATGTCAACTTTATGTCAGAGTCACGTCAATGTATGTCCAAGCGTTTGGAGGAGTGAGACATTTTAATTTTTCCAGATTATTCGAAAGTCAATTTTTGAAAAGGCAAATATCTCCCGATCTTTTGGAATCTGAGAGACAAAACTTATGTCACTTTGAAGGAACGTATATGTCAACTTCATGTCAGAGTCACGTCAATGTATGTCCAAGGGTTTGGAGGATAGAGACATTTTAATTTTTCGAGATTATTCGAAAGTCAATTTTTGAAAAGGCAAATATCTCCCGATCTGTAAGAATCTGAGAGACAAACCATATGTCACTTTGAGGTAACGTATATGTCAACTTCATGTCAGAGTCACGTCAATGTATGTCCAAGGGTTTCGAGGAGAGAGACATTTTAATTTTTCGAGATTATTCGAAAGTCAATTTCTGAAAAGGCAAATATCCTCCGATCTGTAGGAATCTGAAAGACAAACCTTATGTCACTTTGAGGGAACGTATATGTCAACTTCATGTCAGAGTCACGTCAATGTATGTCCAAGGGTTTGGAGAATAGAGATTTAAATTTTTCGAGATTATTCGAAAGTAAATTTTTGTAAAAGGCAAATATCTCCTGATCTGTAGGAATTTGAGAGGCAAAACGTATGTCACTTTGAGGTAACGTATATGTCAACTTCATGTCAGAGTCACGTCAATGTATGTCCAAGGGTTTGGAGGATAGAGACATTTTAATTTTTCGAGATTATTCGAAAGTCAATTTTTCAAAAGGCAAATATCTCCCGATCTGTAGGAATCTGAGAGACAAAACTTATGTCACTTTGAGGGAATGTATATGTCAACTTCATGTCAGAGTCACGTCAATGTATGTCCAAGGGTTTGGAGGATAGAGACATTTTAATTTTTCCAAATTATTCTAAAGTCAATTTTTCAAAAGGCAAATATCTCCCGATCTGTAGGAATCTGAGAGACAAAACTTATGTCACTTTGAGGGAATGTACATGTCAACTTCATGTCAGAGTCACGTCAATGTATGTCCAAGGGGTTGGAGGAAAGAGATATTTTAATTTTACGAGATTATTGGAAAGTCAATTTTTGAAAATTCAATTATCTCCCGATCTGAAGTTATCTGAGAGACAACACTTATGTCACTTTGAAGGAACGTATATGTCAACTTCATGTCAGAGTCACGTCAATGTATGTCCAAAGGTTTGGAGGATAGAGATATTTTAATTTTTCGAGATTATTCGAAAGTCAATTTTTGAAAATTCAAATATCTCCCGATCTGTAGGAATCTGAGAGACAAAACTTATGTCACTTTGAGGGAACGTATATGTCAACTTCATGTCAAAGTCACGTCAATGTATGTCCAAGGGGTTGGAGGAAAGAGATATTTTAATTTTACGAGATTATTTGATAGTCAATTATTGAAAAGGCAAATATCTCCCGATCTGTAGGAAACTGAGAGGCAAACAATATGTCACTTTGAGGGAACGTATATGTCAACTTCATGTCAGATTCACGTCAATGTATGTCCAAGTGTTTGGAGGACAGAGGCATTTTAATTTTGCGAGATTATTCGAAAGTCAATTTTTGAAAAGGCAAATATCTCCCGATCTGTAGGAATCTGAGAGACAACACTTATGTCACTTTGAGGGAACGTATTTGTCAACTTCATGTCAGAGTCACGTCAATGTATGTCCAAGGGTTTGGAGGATAGAGACATTTAAATTTTTCGAGATTATTCGAAAGTCAATTTATGAAAAGGCAAATATCTCCCGATCTGTAGGAATCTGAGAGACAAAACTTATGTCACTTTGAGGGAACGTATATGTCAACTTCATGTCAGAGTCACGTCAATGTATGTCCAAGGGTTTGGAGGAGTGAGACATTTAAATTTTTCGAGATTATTCGAAAGTCAATTTTTGAAAAGGCAAATATCTCCCGATCTGTTGAAATCTGAGAGACAAAACTTATGTCACTTTGAAGGAACGTTTATGTCAACTTCATGTCAGAGTCACGTCAATGTATGTCCAAGGGTTTGGAGGATAGAGATATTTTAATTTTTCGAGATTATTCGAAAGTCAATTTTTTAAAAAGCAAATATCTTCCGATCTGTAGGAATCTGAGAGACAAAACTTATGTCACTTTGAGGGAACGTATATGTCAACTTCATGTCAGAGTCACGTCAATGTATGTCCAAGAGTTTGGAGGATAGAGAAATTTTAATTTTTCGAGATTATTCGAAAGTCAATTTTTGAAAAGGCAAATATCTCCCGATCTGTTGGAATCTGAGAGACAAAACTTATGTCACTTTGAAGGAACGTATATGTCAACTTCATGTCAGAGTCACGTCAATGTATGTCCAAGAGTTTGAAGGATAGAGACATTTAAATGTTTCGAGATTATTCGAAAGTCAATTTTTGAAAAGGCAAATATCTCCCGATCTGTATAATCTGAGAGACAAACCATATGTCACTTTGAGGTAACGTATATGTCAACTTCATGTCAGAGTCACGTCAATGTATGTCCAAGGGTTTCGAGGAGAGAGACATTTTAATTTTTCGAGATTATTCGAAAGTCAATTTCTGAAAAGCCAAATATCCTCCGATCTGTAGGAATCTGAAAGACAAACCTTATGGCACTTTGAGGGAACGTATATGTCAACTTCATGTCAGAGTCACGTCAATGTATGTCGAAGGGTTTGGAGAATAGAGACATTTTAATTTTTCCAAATTATTCTAAAGTCAATTTTTCAAAAGGCAAATATCTCCCGATCTGTAGGAAACTGAGAGGCAAACAATATGTCACTTTGAGGGAACGTATATGTCAACTTCATGTCAGATTCACGTCAATGTATGTACAAGTGTTTGGAGGACAGAAGCATTTTAATTTTGCGAGATTATTCGAAAGTCAATTTTTGAAAAGGCAAATATCTCCCGATCTGTAGGAATCTGAGAGACAACACTTATGTCACTTTGAGGGAACGTATTTGTCAACTTCATGTCAGAGTCACGTCAATGTATGTCCAAGGGTTTGGAGGATAGAGACATTTAAATTTTTCGAGATTATTCGAAAGTCAATTTTTGAAAAGGCAAATATCTCCCGATCTGTAGGAAACTGAGAGACAAACAATATGTCACTTTGAGGGAACGTATATGTGAACTTCATGTAAGATTCACGTCAATGTATGTCCAAGGGGTTGGAGGATAGAGATATTTTAATTTTTCGAGATTATTCGATAGACAATTTTTGAAAAGGCAAATATCTCCCGATCTGGAGGAAACTGAGAGACAAACAATATGTCACTTTGAGGGAACGTATATGTCAACTTCATGTCAGATTCACATCAAAATAAGTCCAAGGGTTTGGAGGATAGAGGCATTTTAATTTTTCGAGATTATTTCAAAGTCAATTTTTGAAAAGGCAAATATATCCCGATCTGTAGGAATCTGAGAGACAACACTTATGTCACTTTGAGGGAACGTATATGTCAACTTCATGTCAGAGTCACGTCAATGTATGTCAAAGGGGTTGGAGGATAGAGATATTTTAATTTTTCGAGATTATTCGATAGTCAATTTTTGAAAACGCAAATATCTCCCGATCTGGAGGAAACTGAGAGACAAACAATATGTCACTTTTAGGGAATGAATATGTCAACTTCATGTCAGATTCACGTCAATGTATGTGCAAGTGTTTGGAGGACAGAGGCGTTTAAATTTTGCGAGATTATTCGAAAGTCAATTTTTGAAAAGGCAAATATCTCCCGAACTGTAGGAATCTGAGAGACAACACTTATGTCACTTTGAGGGAACATATATGTCAACATCATGTCAGAGTCACGTCAATGTATGTCCAAGGGTTTGGAGGATAGAGACATTTTAATTTTTCGAGATTATTCGAAAGTCAATTTATGAAAAGACAAATATCTCCCGATCTGTATTAATCTGAGAGACAAAACTTATGTCACTTTGAGGGAACGTATATGTCAACTTCATGGCAGAGTCACGTCAATGTATGTAAAAGGGTTTGGAGGAGTGAGACATTTAAATTTTTCGAGATTATTCGAAAGTCAATTTTTGAAAAGGCAAATATCTCCCGCTCTGTTGGAATCTGAGAGACAAAACTTAGGTCACTTTGAGGGAGTGTATATGTCAACTTCGTGTCAGAGTCACGTCAATGTATGTCAAAGGGTTTGGAGGAGTGAGACATATTAATTTTTCGAGATTATTCGAAAGTCAATTTTTGAAAAGGCAAATATCTCCCGATCTGAACAAATCTGAGAGACAAAACTTATGTCACTTTGAGGGAACGTATATGTCAACTTCATGTCAGAGTCACGTCAATGTATGTCTAGGGGTTTGGAGGATAGAGATATTTAAATTTTTCGAGATTATTCGAAAGTCAATTTTTGAAAAGGCAAATATATCCCGATCTGTAGGAATCTGAGAGACAACACTTATGTCACTTTGAGGGAACGTATATGTCAACTTCATGTCAGAGTCACATCAATGTATGTCCAAGGGTTTAGAGGATAAACACATTTTAATTTTTCGAGATTATTCCAAAGTCAATTTTGGAAAAGGCAAATATATCCCGATCTGTACGAATCTGAGAGACAACACTTATGTCACTTTGAGGGAATGTATATGTCAACTTCATGTCAGAGTCACGTCAATGTATGTGAAAGGGTTTGGAGGATAGAGATATTTTAATTTTTCGAGATTATTCGAAAGTCAATTTCTGAAAAGGCAAATATCTCCCGAACTGTAGGAATCTGAGAGACAAAACTTATGTCACTTTGAGGGAACGTATATGTCAACTTCATGTCAGAGTCACGTCAATGTATGTCCAAGAGTTTGGAGGATAGAGACATTTGAATTTTTCGAGATTATTCGAAAGTCAATTTTTGAAAAGGCAAATATCTCCCGATCTGTAGGAATCTGTGAGACAAAACTTATGTCACTTTGAGGGAACGTATATGTCAACTTCATGTCAGAGGCACGTCAATGTATGTCCAAGGGTTTGGAGGATAGAGATATTTTAATTTTTTGAGATTATTCGAAAGTCAATTTTTGAAATGGCAAATATCTCCCGATCTGTAGGAATCTGAGAGACAAAACTTATGTCACTTTGAGGGAACGTATATGTCAACTTCATGTCAGATTCACGTCAGTGTATGTCAAAGGGTTTGGAGGTTAGAGGCATTTAAATTTTTCGAGATTATTCCAAAGTCAATTTTTGAAAAGGCAAATATCTCCCGATCTGTAGGTATCTGAGAGACAAAACTTATGTCACTTTGAGGGAACGTACATGTCAACTTCATGCCAGATTCACGCCAAAGTATGTCCAAGGGTTTGGAGGTTAGAGGCATTTAAATTTTTCGAGATTATTCCAAAGTCAATTTTTGAAAAGGCAAATATCTCCCAATCTGTAGGTATCTGAAAGACAACACTTATGTCACTTTGAGGGAACGTATATGTCAACTTCATGTGAGAGTCACGTCAATGTATGTCCAAGGGTTTAGAGGATAAACACATTTTAATTTTTCGAGATTATTCCAAAGTCAATTTCTGAAAAGGCAAATATATCCCGATCTGTAGGAATCTAAGATACAACACTCATGTCACTTTGAGGGAACGTATATGTCAACTTCATGTCAGAGTCACGTCAATGTATGTAAAAAGGTTTGGAGGAGTGAGACATTTAAATTTATCGAGATTATTCGAAAGTCAATTTCTGAAAAGGCAAATATCTCCCGATCTGTTGGAATCTGAGAGACAAAACTTATGTCACTTTGAGGGAAAGTATATGTCAACTTCATGTCAGAGGCACGTCAATGTATGTCCAAGGGTTTGGAGGATAGAGATATTTTAATTTTTCGAGATTATTCGAAAGTCAATTTTTGAAAAGGCAAATATCTCCCGATCTGTAGGAATCTGAGATACAACACTTATGTCACTTTGAGGGAACGTTATGTCAACTTCATGTCAGAGTCACGTCAATGTATGTCAAAGGGTTTGGAGGATAGAGGCATTTTAATTTTTCGAGTTTATTCGAAAGTCAATTTTTGAAAAGGCAAATATCTCCCGATCTGTAGGTATCTGAGAGACAAAACTTATGTCACTTTGAGGGAACGTATATGTCAACTTCATGTCAGATTCACGTCAAAGTATGTCCAAGGGTTTGGAGGTTAGAGGCATTTAAATTTTTCGAGATTATTCCAAAGCCAATTTGTGAAAAGGCAAATATCTCCCGATCTGTAGGTATCTGAGAGACAAAACTTATGTCACTTTGAGGGAACGTATATGTCAACTTCATGTCAGATTCACGTCAAAGTATGTCCAAGGGTTTGGAGGATAGAGGCATTTAAATTTTTCGAGATTATTCAAAAGTCAATTTTTGAAGAGGCAAATATATCCCGATCTGTAGGAATCTGAGAGACAACACCTATGTCACTTTGAGGGAACGCATATGTCAACTTCATGTCAGATTCACGTCAATGTATGTCCAAGGGTTTAGAGGATAATCGCATTTTAAATTTTTCGAGATTATTCCAAAGTCAATTTTTGAAAAGGCAATTATATCCCGATCTGTAGGAGTCTGAGAGACAACACTTATGTCACTTTGAGGAAATGTATATGTCAACTTCATGTCAGAGTCTCGTCAATGTATGTCCAAGGGTTTGGAGGATAGAGATATTTTAATTTTTCGAGATTATTCGAAAGTCAATTTATGAAAAGGCAAATATCTCCCGAACTGTAGGAATCTGAGAGACAAAACTTATGTCACTTTGAGAGAACGTAAATGCCAACTTCATGTCACAGGCACGTCAATGTATGTCCAAGAGTTTGGAGGACTGAGGCATTTTAATTTTGCGAGATTATTCGAAAGTCAATTTTTGAAAAGGCAAATATCTCCCGATCTGTAGGAATCTGAGAGACAACACTTATGTCACTTTGAGGAAATGTATATGTCAACTTCATGTCAGAGTCTCGTCAATGTATGTCCAAGGGTTTGGAGGATAGAGATATTTTAATTTTTCGAGATTATTCGAAAGTCAATTTATTAAAAGGCAAATATCTCCCGAACTGTAGGAATCTGAGAGACAAAACTTATGTCACTTTGAGAGAACGTATATGTCAACTTTATGTCAGAGTCACGTCAATGTATGTCCAAGGGTTTGGAGGAGTGAGATATTTTAATTTTTCGAGATTATTCGAAAGTCAATTTTTGAAAAGGCAAATATGTCCCGATCTGTAGGAATCTGAGAGACAAAACTTATGTCACTTTGAGGGAACGTATATGTCAACTTCATGTCAGAGTCACGTCAATGTATGTCTAGTGGTTTGGAGGATAGAGATATTTAAATTTTTCGAGATTATTCGAAAGTCAATTTTTGAAAAGGCAAATATCTCCCGATCTGTAGGTATCTGAGAGACAAAACTTTTGTCACTTTGAGGGAAAGTATGTGTCAACTTCATGTCAGATTCAAGTCAAAGTATGTCCAAGGGTTTGGAGGATAGAGGCATTTAAATTTTTCGAGATTATTCAAAAGTCAATTTTTGAAAAGGCAAATATATCCCGATCTGTAGGAATCTGAGAGACAACACTTATGTCACTTTGAGGGAACGCATATGTCAACTTCATGTCAGAGTCAAGTCAATGTATGTCCTAGGGTTTAGAGGATAATCACAATTTAAATATTTCGAGATTATTCGAAAGTCAATTTTTGAAAAGGCAAATATATCCCGATCTGTAGGAATCTGAGATACAACACTTATGTCACTTTGAGGGAATGTATATGTCAACTTCATGTCAGAGTCACGTCAATGTATGTCCAAGAGTTTGGAGGATAGAGACATTTTAATTTTTCGAGATTATTCGAAAGTCAATTTTTGTAAGGGCAAATATCTTCCGATCTGTAGGAATCTGAGAGACAAAACTTATGTCACTTTAAGGGAACGCATATGTCAACTTCATGTCAGAGTCACGTCAAAGTATGTCCAAGGGTTTGCAGGATAGAGATATTTGAATTGTTCGAGATTATTCAAATGTCAATTTTTGAAAATTCAAATATCTCCCGATCTGTAGGAATCTGAGACACAAACCGTATGTCACTTTGAGGGAACGTGTATGTTAACTTCATGTCAGAGTCTCGTCAAAGTATGTCCAAGGGTTTGGAGGATAGAAACATTTTAATTTTCCGAGAATATTCGAAAGTCAATTTTTGAAAAGGCAAATATCTCCCGATGTGTAGGAATCTGAGAGACAAAACTGATGTCAATTTGAGGGAACGTATATATCAACTTCATGTCAGAGTCACGTCAATGTATGTCCAAGGGTTTGGAGGATAGAGACATTTTAATTTTTCGAGATTATTCGATAGTCAATTTTTGAAAAGGCAAATATCTCCCGATCTGTTTTAATCTGTTAGACATAACTTATGTCACTTTGAGGGAACGTATATGTTAACTTCATGTCAGAGTCACGTCAATGTATGTCTAGGGGTTTGGAGGATAGAGATATTTAAATTTTTCGAGATTATTCGAAAGTCAATTTTTGAAAAGGCAAATATCTCCCGATCTGTAGGTATCTGAGAGTCAAAACTTTTGCCACTTTGAGGTAACGTATATGTCAACTTCATGTCAGAGTCACGTCAATGTATGTCCGAGGGTTTGGAGTATAGAGACATTTTAATTTTTCGAGATTATTCGAAAGTCAATTTTTGAAAAGGCAAATATCTCCCGATCCGTAGGAATCTGAGAGACAACACTTATGTCGCTTTGAGGGAATGTATTTGTCAACTTCATGTCAGAGTCACGTCAATGTATGTCCAAGGGTTTGGAGGATAGAGACATTTTAATTTTTCGAGATTATTCGAAAGTCAATTATTGAAATGGCAAATATCTCCCGATCTGTTGGAATCTGAAAGACAAAACTTATGTCACTTTGAGGGAACTTATATGTCAACTTCATGTCAGAGTCACGTCAATGTATGTCCAAGGGTTTGGAGGATAGAGACATTTTAATTTTTCGAGATTATTCGAAAGTCAATTTATGAAAAGAAAATATCTCCCGATCTGTATGAATCTGAGAGACAAAACTTATGTCACTTTGAGGGAACGTATGTGTCAACTTCATGTCAGAGTCACGTCAATGTATGTCCAAGGGTTTGGAGGAGTGAGACATTTAAATTTTTCGAGATTATTCGAAAGTCAATTTCTGAAAAGGCAAATATCTCCCGATCTGCTGGAATCTGAGAGACAAAACTTATGTCACTTTGAGGGAACGTAAATGTTAACTTCATGTCAGAGTCACGTCAATGTATGTCAAAGGGTTTGGAGGAGTGAGACATTTTAATTATTCGATATTATTCGAAAGTCAATTTTTGAAAAGGCAAATATCTCCCGATCTATACGAATCTGAGATACAAAACTTATGTCACTTTTGGGGAACGTATATGTCAACTTCATGTCAGAGTCTCGTCAATGTATGTCTAGGGGTTTGGAGGATAGAGATATTTAAATTTCTCGAGATTATTCGAAAGTCAATTTTTGAAAAGGCAAATATCTCCCGATCTGTAGGTATCTGAGAGATAAAACTTATGTCACTTTGAGGGAACGTATATGTCAACTTCCTGTCAGATTTACGTAAAAGTATGTCCAAGGGTTTGGAGGATAGAGATATTTTAATTTTTCGAGATTATTTGAAAGTCAATTTTTGAAAAGGCAAATATCTCCAGGACTGTAGGAATCTGAGAGACAAAACTTATGTCACTTTGAGGGAACGTATATGTCAACTTCATGTCAGAGTCACGTCAATGTATGTCCAAGAGTTTGGAGGATAGAGATATTTTAATTTTTCGAGATTATTTGAAAGTCAATTTTTTGAAAAGGCAAATATCTCCCGATCTGTTGGAATCTGTGAGACAAAACTTATGTCACTTTGAGGGAACGTATATGTCAACTTTCTGTCAGAGCCACGTCAATGTATGTCCAAGGGTTTGGAGGATAGAGATATTTTAATTTTTCGAGATTATTCGAAAGTCAATTTTTGAAAAGGCAAATATCTCCCGATGTGTAGGAATCTAAGAGACAAAACTTATGTCACTTTGAGGGAACGTATATGTCAACTTCATGTCAGATTCACGTCAATGTATGTCCAAGGGTTTAGTGGATAGAGGCATTTTAATTTTTCGAGATTATTCGAAAGTCAATTTTTGAAAAGGCAAATATCTCCCGATCTGTATGTATCTGAGAGACAAAACTTATGTCACTTTGAGAGAACGTATATGTCAACTTCATGTCAGATTCACGTCAAAGTATGTCCAAGGGTTTAGAGGATAAACACATTTTAATTTTTCGAGATTATTCCAAAGTCAATTTTTGAAAAGGCAAATATCTCCCGATCTGGAGGAAACTGAGAGACAAACAATATGTCACTTTGAGGGAACGTACATGTCAACTTCATGTCAGATTCACGTCAAAGTATGTCCAAGGGTTTGGAGGATAGAGGCATTTAAATTTTTCGAGATTATTTCATAGTCAATTTTTGAAAAGGCAAATATATCCCGATCTGTAGGAATCTGAGAGACAACACTTATGTCACTTTGAGGGAACGTATATGTCAACTTCATGTCAGAGTCACGTCAATGTATGTCCAAGGGTTTAGAGGATAAACAAATTTTAATTTTTCGAGATTATTCCAAAGTCAATTTGTGAAAAGGCAAATATCTCCCGATCTGGAGGAAACTGAGAGACAAACAATATGTCACTTTGAGGGAACGTATATGTCAACTTCATGCTAGATTCACGTCAAAGTATGTCCAAGGGTTTCGAAGATAGAGGCATTTTAATTTTTCGAGATTATTCGAAAGTCAATTTATGAAAAGGCAAATATCTCCCGATCTGTAAGAATCTGAGAGACAAAACTTATGTCACTTTGAGGGAACGTATATGTCAACTTCATGTCAGAGTCACGTCAATGTATGTAAAAAAGCGTTTGGAGGATAGAGACATTTTAATTTTTCGAGTTTATTCGAAAGTCAATTTATGAAAAGGCAAATATCTCCCGATCTGTAAGAATCTGAGAGACAAAACTTATGTCACTTTGAGGGAACGTATATGTCAACTTCATGTCAGAGTCACGTCAATGTATGTCCAAGGGTTTGGAGGAGTGAGACATTTTAATTTTTCGAGATTATTCGAAAGTCAATTTTTGAAAAGGCAAATATCTCCCGATCTGTTGGAATCTGAGAGACAAAACTTATGTCACTTTGAGGGAACGTATATGTCAACTTCATGTCAGAGTGACGTCAATGTATGTCCAAGGGTTTGGAGGATAGAGACATTTTAATTTTTCGAGATTATTCGAAAGTCAATTTTTGAAAAGACAAATATCTCCCGATCTGTAGGAATCTGAGAGACAAAACTTATGTCACTTTGAGGGAACCTATATGTCAACATCATGTCAGAGTCACGTCAATGTATGTCCAAGGGGTTGGAGGATAGAGATATTTTAATTTTTCGAGATTATTCGATAGTAAATTTTTGAAAAGGCAAATATCTCCCGATCTGGAGAAAACTGAGAGACAAACAATATGACACTTTGAGGGAACGTATATGTCAACTTCATGTCAGATTCACGTCAAAGTATGTCCAAGGGTTTGGAGGATAGAGGCATTTTAATTTTTCGAGATTATTTCAAAGTCAATTTTTGAAATGGCAAATATATCCCGATCTGTAGGAATCTGAGAGACAAAACTTATGTCACTTTGAGGTAACGTATGTTTCAACTTCATGTCAGAGGCACGTCAATGTATGTCCAAGGGTTTGGAGGATAGAGATATTTTAATTTTTCGAGATTATTCGAAAGTCAATTTTTGAAAAGGCAAATATCTCCCGATCTGTAGGAATCTGAGAGACAAAACTTATGTCACTTTGAGGGAACGTATATGTCAACTTAATGTCAGATTCACGTCAATGTATGTCCAAGGGTTTGGAGAATAGAGACATTTTAATTTTTCGAGATTATTCGAAAGTCAATTTTTGAAAAGGCAAATATCTCCCGATCCGTAGGAATCTGAGAGACAACACTTATGTCACTTTGAGGGAATGTATATGTCAACTTCATGTCAGAGTCACGTCATTGCATGTCCAAGGGTTTGGAGGATAGCGACATTTTAATTTTTCGAGATTATTCGAAAGGCAATTTTTGAAAAGTCAAATATCTCCCGATCTGTAGGAATCTGAGAGACAACACTTATGTCACTTTGAGGGAACGTATGTGTCAACATCATGTCAGAGTCACGTCGATGTATGTCCAAGGGTTTGGAGAATAGAGACATTTTAATTTTTCGAGTTTATTCGAAAGACAATTTTTGATAAGGCAAATATCTCCCGATCCGTAGGAATCTGAGAGACAACACTTATGTCACTTTGAGGGAACGTATATGTCAACATCATGTCAGAGTGACGTCAATGTATGTCCAAGGTTTTGGAGGATAGAGACATTTTAATTTTTCGAGATTATTCGAAAGTCAATTTTTGAAAAGACAAATATCTCCCGATCTGTAGGAATCTGAGAGACAAAACTTATGTCACTTTGAGGGAACGTATATGTCAACTTCATGTCAGAGTCACGTCAATGTATGTCCAAGGGGTTGGAGGATAGAGATAATTTAATTTTTCGAGATTATTCCAAAGTCAATTTTTGAAAAGGCAAATATATCCCGATCTGTAGGAATCTGGGAGACAACACTTATGTCACTTTGAAGGAACGTATATGTCAACTTCATGTCATAGTCACGTTAATGTATGTCCAAGGGTTTGGAGGATAGAGATATTTTAATTTTTCGAGATTATTCGAAAGTCAATCTTTTAAAAGGCAAATATCTCCCGAACTGTAGGAATCTGAGAGACAAAACTTATGTCACTTTGAGGGAACGTATATGTCAACTTCATGTCAGAGTCACGTCAATGTATGTCGAAGGGTTTGGAGGATAGCGACATTTTAATTTTTCGAGATTATTCGAAAGGCAATTTTTGAAAAGTCAAATATCTCCCGATCTGTATTAATCTGAGAGACAACACTTATGTCACTTTGAGGGAACGTATGTGTCAACTTCATGTCAGAGTCACGTCGATGTATGTCCAAGGGTTTGGAGAATAGAGACATTTTAATTTTTCGAGTTTATTCGAAAGACAATTTTTGATAAGGCAAATATCTCCCGATCTGGAGGAAACTGAGAGACAAACAATATGACACTTTGAGGGAACGTACATGTCAACTTCATGTCAGATTCACGTCAAAGTATGTCCAAGGGTTTGGAGGATAGAGACATTTTAATTTTTCGAGATTATTTCAAAGTCAATTTTTGAAAAGGCAAATATATCCCGATCTGTAGGAATCTGAGAGACAACACTTATGTCACTTTGAGGGAACGTATATGTCAACTTCATGTCAGTGTCACGTCAATGTATGTCCAAGGGTTTAGAGGATAAACACATTTTAATTTTTCGAGATTATTAAAAAGTCAATTTTTGAAAAGGCAAATATCTCCCGATCTGGAGGAAACTGAGAGACAAACAATATATCACTTTGAAGGAACGTATATGTCAACTTCATGTCAGATTCACGTCAAAGTATGTCCAAGGGTTTCGAGGATAGATTCATTTTAATTTTTCGAGATTATTTCAAAGTCAATTTTTGAAAAGGCAAATATCTCCCGATCTGTAGGAATCTGAGAGACAAAACTTATGTCACTTTGAGGGAACGTATATGTCAACTTCATGTCAGATTCACGTCAATGTATGTCCAAGGGTTTGGAGTATAGAGACATTTTAATTTTTCGAGATTATTCGAAAGTCAATTTTTGAAAAGGCAAATATCTCCCGATCCGTAGGAATCTGAGAGACAACACTTATGTCACTTTGAGGGAATGTATATGTCAACTTCATGTCAGAGTCACGTCATTGCATGTCCAAGGGTTTGGAGGATAGAGACATTTTAATTTTTCGAGATTATTTGAAAGTCAATTAATGAAATGGCAAATATCTCCCGATCTGTAGGAATCTGAGAGACAAAACTTATGTCACTTTGAGGGAACATATATGTCAACTTCATGTCAGAGTCACGTCAATGTATGTAAAAAAGCGTTTGGAGGATAGAGACATTTTAATTTTTCGAGTTTATTCGAAAGTCAATTTATGAAAAGGCAAATATCTCCCGATCTGTAAGAATCTGAGAGACAAAACTTATGTCACTTTGAGGGAACGTATATGTCAACTTCATGTCAGAGTCACGTCAATGTATGTCCAAGGGTTTGGAGGAGTGAGACATTTTAATTTTTCGAGATTATTCGAAAGTCAATTTTTGAAAAGGCAAATATCTCCCGATCTGTTGGAATCTGAGAGACAAAACTTATGTCACTTTGAGGGAACGTATATGTCAACTTCATGTCAGAGTGACGTCAATGTATGTCCAAGGGTTTGGAGGATAGAGACATTTTAATTTTTCGAGATTATTCGAAAGTCAATTTTTGAAAAGACAAATATCTCCCGATCTGTAGGAATCTGAGAGACAAAACTTATGTCACTTTGAGGGAACCTATATGTCAACATCATGTCAGAGTCACGTCAATGTATGTCCAAGGGGTTGGAGGATAGAGATATTTTAATTTTTCGAGATTATTCGATAGTAAATTTTTGAAAAGGCAAATATCTCCCGATCTGGAGGAAACTGAGAGACACACAATATGACACTTTGAGGGAACGTATATGTCAACTTCATGTCAGATTCACGTCAAAGTATGTCCAAGGGTTTGGAGGATAGAGGCATTTTAATTTTTCGAGATTATTTCAAAGTCAATTTTTGAAATGGCAAATATATCCCGATCTGTAGGAATCTGAGAGACAAAACTTATGTCACTTTGAGGTAACGTATGTTTCAACTTCATGTCAGAGGCACGTCAATGTATGTCCAAGGGTTTGGAGGATAGAGATATTTTAATTTTTCGAGATTATTCGAAAGTCAATTTTTGAAAAGGCAAATATCTCCCGATCTGTAGGAATCTGAGAGACAAAACTTATGTCACTTTGAGGGAACGTATATGTCAACTTAATGTCAGATTCACGTCAATGTATGTCCAAGGGTTTGGAGAATAGAGACATTTTAATTTTTCGAGATTATTCGAAAGTCAATTTTTGAAAAAGCAAATATCTCCCGATCCGTAGGAATCTGAGAGACAACACTTATGTCACTTTGAGGGAATGTATATGTCAACTTCATGTCAGAGTCACGTCATTGCATGTCCAAGGGTTTGGAGGATAGCGACATTTTAATTTTTCGAGATTATTCGAAAGGCAATTTTTGAAAAGTCAAATATCTCCCGATCTGTAGGAATCTGAGAGACAACACTTATGTCACTTTGAGGGAACGTATGTGTCAACATCATGTCAGAGTCACGTCGATGTATGTCCAAGGGTTTGGAGAATAGAGACATTTTAATTTTTCGAGTTTATTCGAAAGACAATTTTTGATAAGGCAAATATCTCCCGATCCGTAGGAATCTGAGAGACAACACTTATGTCACTTTGAGGGAACGTATATGTCAACATCATGTCAGAGTGACGTCAATGTATGTCCAAGGTTTTGGAGGATAGAGACATTTTAATTTTTCGAGATTATTCGAAAGTCAATTTTTGAAAAGACAAATATCTCCCGATCTGTAGGAATCTGAGAGACAAAACTTATGTCACTTTGAGGGAACGTATATGTCAACTTCATGTCAGAGTCACGTCAATGTATGTCCAAGGGGTTGGAGGATAGAGATAATTTAATTTTTCGAGATTATTCCAAAGTCAATTTTTGAAAAGGCAAATATATCCCGATCTGTAGGAATCTGGGAGACAACACTTATGTCACTTTGAAGGAACGTATATGTCAACTTCATGTCATAGTCACGTTAATGTATGTCCAAGGGTTTGGAGGATAGAGATATTTTAATTTTTCGAGATTATTCGAAAGTCAATCTTTTAAAAGGCAAATATCTCCCGAACTGTAGGAATCTGAGAGACAAAACTTATGTCACTTTGAGGGAACGTATATGTCAACTTCATGTCAGAGTCACGTCAATGTATGTCGAAGGGTTTGGAGGATAGCGACATTTTAATTTTTCGAGATTATTCGAAAGGCAATTTTTGAAAAGTCAAATATCTCCCGATCTGTAGGAATCTGAGAGACAACACTTATGTCACTTTGAGGGAACGTATGTGTCAACTTCATGTCAGAGTCACGTCGATGTATGTCCAAGGGTTTGGAGAATAGAGACATTTAAATTTTTCGAGTTTATTCGAAAGACAATTTTTGATAAGGCAAATATCTCCCGATCTGGAGGAAACTGAGAGACAAACAATATGACACTTTGAGGGAACGTACATGTCAACTTCATGTCAGATTCACGTCAAAGTATGTCCAAGGGTTTGGAGGATAGAGACATTTTAATTTTTCGAGATTATTTCAAAGTCAATTTTTGAAAAGGCAAATATATCCCGATCTGTAGGAATCTGAGAGACAACACTTATGTCACTTTGAGGGAACGTATATGTCAACTTCATGTCAGAGTCACGTCAATGTATGTCCAAGGGTTTAGAGGATAAACACATTTTAATTTTTCGAGATTATCCCAAAGTCAATTTTTGAAAAGGCAAATATCTCCCGATCTGTTGGAATCTGAGAGACAAAACTTATGTCACTTTGAGGGAACGTATATGTCAACTTCATGTCAGAGTCACGTCAATGTATGTCCAAGAGTTTGGAGGATAGAGACATTTAAATTTTTCGAGATTATTCGAAAGTCAATTTTTGAAAAGGCAAATATCTCCCGATCTGTTGGAATCTGTGAGACAAAACTTATGTCACTTTGAGGTAACGTTTATGTCAACTTCATGTCAGAGGCACGTCAATGTATGTCCAAGGGTTTGGAGGATAGAGATATTTTAATTTTTCGAGATTATTCGAAAGTCAATTTTTGAAAAGGTAAATATCTCCCGATATGTAGGTATCTGAGAGACAAAACTATTTTCACTTTGAGGGAATGTATATGTCAACTTCATGTCAGATTCACTTCAAAGTATGTCCAAGGGTTTGGAGGTTAGAGGCATTTAAATTTTTCGAGATTATTCCAAAGTTAATTTTTGAAAGGGAAAATATCTCACGATCTGTTGGTATCTGAGAGACAAAACTTATGTCACTTTGAGGGAACGTATATGTGAACTTCATGTCAGATTCACGTCAAAGTATGTCCAAGGGTTTGGAGGTTAGAGGCATTTAAATTTTTCGAGATTATTCCAAAGTCAATTTTTGAAAAGGAAAATATCTCCCGATCTGTAGGTATCTGAAAAACAACACTTATGTCACTTTGAGGGAACGTATATGTCAACTTCATGTGAGAGTCACGTCAATGTATGTCCAAGGGGGTGGAGGATAGAGATATTTTAATTTTTCGAGATTATTCGATAGTCAATTTCTGAAAAGGCAAATATATCCCGATCTGTAGGAAACTGATATACAACACTTATGTCACTTTGAGGGAACGTATATGTCAACTTCATGTCAGAGTCATGTCATTGTATGTCCAAGGGGGTGGAGGATAGAGATATTTTAATTTTTCGAGATTATTCGATAGTCAATTTTTGAAAAGGCAAATATCTCCCGATCTGGAGGAAACTGAGAGACAAACAAAATGTCACTTTGAGGGAACGTATATGTCAACTTCATGTCAGATTCACGTCAATGTATGTCCATGTGTTTGGAGGACAGAGGCATTTTAATTTTGCGAGATTATTCGAAAGTCAATTTTTGAAAAGGCAAATAACTCCCGATCTGTAGGAATCTGAGAGACAACACTTATGTCACTTTGAGGGAACATATATGTCAACTTCATGTCAGAGTCACGTCAATGTATGTCAAAGGGTTTGGAGGAGTGAGACATATTAATTTTTCGAGATTATTCGAAAGTCAATTTTTGAAAAGGCAAATATCTCCCGATCTGTTGGAATCTGAGAGACAAAACTTATGTCACTTTGAGGGAACGTATATGTCAACTTCATGTCAGAGTCACGTCAATGTATGTCCAAGTGTTTGGAGGTCAGAGGCATTTTAATTTTTCGAGATTATTCGAAAGTCAATTTTTGAAAAGGCAAATATCTCCAGATCTGTTGGAATCTGAGAGACAAAACTTATGTCACTTTGAGGGAACGTATATGTCAACTTCATGTCAGATTCACGTAAAATTATGTCGCCGGGGTTTGGAGGATAGAGGCATTTTAATTTTTCGAGATTATTCAAAAGTCAATTTTTGAAAAGGCAAATATATCCCGATCTGTAGGAATCTGAGAGACAAGACTTATGTCACTTTGAGGGAACGTATATGTCAACTTCATGTCAGAGTCACGTCAATGTATGTCGAAGGGTTTAGAGGATAATCACATTTTAATTTTTCGAGATTATTCCAAAGTCAATTTTTTAATAGGCAAATATATACCGATCTGTAGGAATCTGAGAGACAACACTTATGTCACTTTGAGGGAGCGTATGTGTAATCTTCATGTCAGAGTCACGTCGATGTATGTCCAAGTGTTTGGAGAATAGAGACATTTTAATTTTTCGAGATTATTCGAAAGACAATTTCTGATAAGGCAAATATATCCCGATCCGTAGGAATCTGAGAGACAACACTTATGTCACTTTGAGGGAACGTATATGTCAACTTCATGTCAGAGTCACGTCAATGTATGTCTAAGGGTTTGGAGGATAGAGACATTTTAATTTTTCGAGATTATTCAAAAGTAAATTTCTGAAAAGGAAAATATATCCCGATCCGTAGGAATCTGAGAGACAAAACTTATGTCACTTTGAGGGAACGTATACGTCAACTTCATGTCAGAGTCACGTCAATGTATGTCCAAGGGTTTGGAGGACACAGGCGTTTTAATTTTGCAAGATTATTCGAAAGTCAATTTTTGAAAAGGCAAATATCTACCGATCTGTAGGAATCTGAGAGACAAACAATATGTCACTTTCAGGGAACGTATATGTCAACTTCATGTCAGATTCACGTCAATGTATGTCCAAGGGTTCGGAGGATAGAGACATTTTAATTTTTCGAGATTATTCGAAAGTCAATTTTTCAAAAAACGCAAATATCTCCCGATCTGTATTAATCTGAGATACAAAACTTATGTCACTATGAGGGACTGTATATGTCAACTTCACGTTAGAGTCGCGTCAATGTATGTCCAAGGGTTTGGAGGACAGAGCTATTTTAATTTTGCGAGATTATTCGAAAGTCAATTTATGAAAAGGCAAATATCTCCCGATCTGTAGGAATCTGAGAGACAACACTTATGTCACTTTGAGGGAAAGTATATGTCAACTTCATGTCAGAGTCACGTCAATGTATGTCCAAGGGTTTGGAGGATAGGGACATTTTAATTTTTCGAGATTATTCGAAAGTCAATCTTTGAAAAGGCAAATATCTCCCGATCTGTAGGAATCTGAGAGACAACACTTATGTCACCTTGAGGGAACGTATGTGTAATCTTCATGTCAGAGTCACGTCGATGTATGTCCAAGTGTTTGGAGAATAGAGACATTTTAATTTTTCGAGATTATTCGAAAGACAATTTCTGATAAGGCAAATATATCCCGATCCGTAGGAATCTGAGAGACAACACTTATGTCACTTTGAGGGAACGTATATGTCAACTTCATGTCAGAGTCACGTCAATGTATGTCTAAGGGTTTGGAGGATAGAGACATTTTAATTTTTCGAGATTATTCAAAAGTAAATTTCTGAAAAGGAAAATATCTCCCGATCCGTAGGAATCTGAGAGACAAAACTTATGTCACTTTGAGGGAACGTATACGTCAACTTCATGTCAGAGTCACGTCAATGTATGTCCAAGGGTTTGGAGGACACAGGCGTTTTAATTTTGCAAGATTATTCGAAAGTCAATTTTTGAAAAGGCAAATATCTCCCGATCTGTAGGAATCTGAGAGACAAACAATATGTCACTTTCAGGGAACGTATATGTCAACTTCATGTCAGATTCACGTCAATGTATGTCCAAGGGTTCGGAGGATAGAGACATTTTAATTTTTCGAGATTATTCGAAAGTCAATTTTTCAAAAAAGGCAAATATCTCCCGATCTGTATTAATCTGAGATACAAAACTTATGTCACTATGAGGGACTGTATATGTCAACTTCACGTTAGAGTCGCGTCAATGTATGTCCAAGGGTTTGGAGGACAGAACTATTTTAATTTTGCGAGATTATTCGAAAGTCAATTTATGAAAAGGCAAATATCTCCCGATCTGTAGGAATCTGAGAGACAACACTTATGTCACTTTGAGGGAAAGTATATGTCAACTTCATGTCAGAGTCACGTCAATGTATGTCCAAGGGTTTGGAGGATAGGGACATTTTAATTTTTCGAGATTATTCGAAAGTCAATTTTTGAAAAGGCAAATATCTCCCGATCTGTAGGAATTTGAGAGACAAAACTTAAGTCAATTTGAGGGAACGTATATGTCAACTTCATGTCAGAGTCACGTTAATGGATGTCTAAGAGTTTGGAGGATAGAGATATTTTAATTTTTCGAGATTATTCGAAAGTCAATTTTTGAAAAGGTAAATATCTCCCGATATGTAGGTATCTGAGAGACAAAACTATTTTCACTTTGAGGGAATGTATATGTCAACTTCATGTCAGATTCACTTCAAAGTATGTCCAAGGGTTTGGAGGTTAGAGGCATTTAAATTTTTCGAGATTATTCCAAAGTTAATTTTTGAAAGGGAAAATATCTCCCGATCTGTTGGTATCTGAGAGACAAAACTTATGTCACTTTGAGGGAACGTATATGTGAACTTCATGTCAGATTCACGTTAAAGTATGTCCAAGGGTTTGGAGGTTAGAGGCATTTAAATTTTTCGAGATTATTCCAAAGTCAATTTTTGAAAAGGAAAATATCTCCCGATCTGTAGGTATCTGAAAAACAACACTTATGTCACTTTGAGGGAACGTATATGTCAACTTCATGTGAGAGTCACGTCAATGTATGTCCAAGGGGGTGGAGGATAGAGATATTTTAATTTTTCGAGATTATTCGATAGTAAATTTCTGAAAAGGCAAATATATCCCGATCTGTAGGAAACTGATATACAACACTTATGTCACTTTGAGGGAACGTATATGTCAACTTCATGTCAGAGTTATGTCATTGTATGTCCAAGGGGGTGGAGGATAGAGATATTTTAATTTTTCGAGATTATTCGATAGTCAATTTTTGAAAAGGCAAATATCTCCCGATCTGTAGGAATCTAAGATACAACACTTATGTCACTTTGAGGGAACGCATATGTCAACTTCATGTCAGAGTCACGTCAATGTATGTAAAAGGTTTGGAGGAGTGAGACATTTAAATTTTTCGAGATTATTCGAAAGTCAATTTTTGAAAAGGCAAATATCTCCCGATCTGTTGGAATCTGAGAGACAAAACTTATGTCACTTTGAGGGAACGTATATGTCAACTTCATGTCAGAGTCACGTCAATGTATGTCCAAGAGTTTGGAGGATAGAGACATTTAAATTTTTCGAGATTATTCGAAAGTCAATTTTTGAAAAGGCAAATATCTCCCGATCTGTTGGAATCTGTGAGACAAAACTTATGTCACTTTGAGGTAACGTTTATGTCAACTTCATGTCAGAGGCACGTCAATGTATGTCCAAGGGTTTAGAGGATAGAGATATTTTAATTTTTCGAGATTATTCGAAAGTCAATTTTTGAAAAGGTAAATATCTCCCGATATGTAGGTATCTGAGAGACAAAACTATTTTCACTTTGAGGGAATGTATATGTCAACTTCATGTCAGATTCACTTCAAAGAATGTCCAAGGGTTTGGAGGTTAGAGGCATTTAAATTTTTCGAGATTATTCCAAAGTTAATTTTTGAAAGGGAAAATATCTCACGATCTGTTGGTATCTGAGAGACAAAACTTATGTCACTTTGAGGGAACGTATATGTGAACTTCATGTCAGATTCACGTCAAAGTATGTCCAAGGGTTTGGAGGTTAGAGGCATTTAAATTTTTCGAGATTATTCCAAAGTCAATTTTTGAAAAGGAAAATATCTCCCGATCTGTAGGTATCTGAAAAACAACACTTATGTCACTTTGAGGGAACGTATATGTCAACTTCATGTGAGAGTCACGTCAATGTATGTCCAAGGGGGTGGAGGATAGAGATATTTTAATTTTTCGAGATTATTCGATAGTCAATTTCTGAAAAGGCAAATATATCCCGATCTGTAGGAAACTGATATACAACACTTATGTCACTTTGAGGGAACGTATATGTCAACTTCATGTCAGAGTCATGTCATTGTATGTCCAAGGGGGTGGAGGATAGAGATATTTTAATTTTTCGAGATTATTCGATAGTCAATTTTTGAAAAGGCAAATATCTCCCGATCTGGAGGAAACTGAGAGACAAACAAAATGTCACTTTGAGGGAACGTATATGTCAACTTCATGTCAGATTCACGTCAATGTATGTCCATGTGTTTGGAGGACAGAGGCATTTTAATTTTGCGAGATTATTCGAAAGTCAATTTTTGAAAAGGCAAATATCTCCCGATCTGTAGGAATCTGAGAGACAACACTTATGTCACTTTGAGGGAACATATATGTCAACTTCATGTCAGAGTCACGTCAATGTATGTCAAAGGGTTTGGAGGAGTGAGACATATTAATTTTTCGAGATTATTCGAAAGTCAATTTTTGAAAAGGCAAATATCTCCCGATCTGTTGGAATCTGAGAGACAAAACTTATGTCACTTTGAGGGAACGTATATGTCAAATTCATGTCAGAGTCACGTCAATGTATGTCCAAGTGTTTGGAGGACAGAGGCATTTTAATTTTTCGAGATTATTCGAAAGTCAATTTTTGAAAAGGCAAATATCTCCAGATCTGTTGGAATCTGAGAGACAAAACTTATGTCACTTTGAGGGAACGTATATGTCAACTTCATTTCAGATTCACGTAAAAGTATGTCGCCGGGGTTTGGAGGATAGAGGCATTTTAATTTTTCGAGATTATTCAAAAGTCAATTTTTGAAAAGGCAAATATATCCCGATCTGTAGGAATCTGAGAGACAAGACTTATGTCACTTTGAGGGAACGTATATGTCAACTTCATGTCAGAGTCACGTCAATGTATGTCGAAGGGTTTAGAGGATAATCACATTTTAATTTTTCGAGATTATTCCAAAGTCAATTTTTTAAAAGGCAAATATATACCGATCTGTAGGAATCTGAGAGACAACACTTATGTCACTTTGAGGGAGCGTATGTGTAATCTTCATGTCAGAGTCACGTCGATGTATGTCCAAGTGTTTGGAGAATAGAGACATTTTAATTTTTCGAGATTATTCGAAAGACAATTTCTGATAAGGCAAATATATCCCGATCCGTAGGAATCTGAGAGACAACACTTATGTCACTTTGAGGGAACGTATATGTCAACTTCATGTCAGAGTCACGTCAATGTATGTCTAAGGGTTTGGAGGATAGAGACATTTTAATTTTTCGAGATTATTCAAAAGTAAATTTCTGAAAAGGAAAATATATCCCGATCCGTAGGAATCTGAGAGACAAAACTTATGTCACTTTGAGGGAACGTATACGTCAACTTCATGTCAGAGTCACGTCAATGTATGTCCAAGGGTTTGGAGGACACAGGCGTTTTAATTTTGCAAGATTATTCGAAAGTCAATTTTTGAAAAGGCAAATATCTACCGATCTGTAGGAATCTGAGAGACAAACAATATGTCACTTTCAGGGAACGTATATGTCAACTTCATGTCAGATTCACGTCAATGTATGTCCAAGGGTTCGGAGGATAGAGACATTTTAATTTTTCGAGATTATTCGAAAGTCAATTTTTCAAAAAACGCAAATATCTCCCGATCTGTATTAATCTGAGATACAAAACTTATGTCACTATGAGGGACTGTATATGTCAACTTCACGTTAGAGTCGCGTCAATGTATGTCCAAGGGTTTGGAGGACAGAGCTATTTTAATTTTGCGAGATTATTCGAAAGTCAATTTATGAAAAGGCAAATATCTCCCGATCTGTAGGAATCTGAGAGACAACACTTATGTCACTTTGAGGGAAAGTATATGTCAACTTCATGTCAGAGTCACGTCAATGTATGTCCAAGGGTTTGGAGGATAGGGACATTTTAATTTTTCGAGATTATTCGAAAGTCAATCTTTGAAAAGGCAAATATCTCCCGATCTGTAGGAATCTGAGAGACAACACTTATGTCACCTTGAGGGAACGTATGTGTAATCTTCATGTCAGAGTCACGTCGATGTATGTCCAAGTGTTTGGAGAATAGAGACATTTTAATTTTTCGAGATTATTCGAAAGACAATTTCTGATAAGGCAAATATATCCCGATCCGTAGGAATCTGAGAGACAACACTTATGTCACTTTGAGGGAACGTATATGTCAACTTCATGTCAGAGTCACGTCAATGTATGTCTAAGGGTTTGGAGGATAGAGACATTTTAATTTTTCGAGATTATTCAAAAGTAAATTTCTGAAAAGGAAAATATCTCCCGATCCGTAGGAATCTGAGAGACAAAACTTATGTCACTTTGAGGGAACGTATACGTCAACTTCATGTCAGAGTCACGTCAATGTATGTCCAAGGGTTTGGAGGACACAGGCGTTTTAATTTTGCAAGATTATTCGAAAGTCAATTTTTGAAAAGGCAAATATCTCCCGATCTGTAGGAATCTGAGAGACAAACAATATGTCACTTTCAGGGAACGTATATGTCAACTTCATGTCAGATTCACGTCAATGTATGTCCAAGGGTTCGGAGGATAGAGACATTTTAATTTTTCGAGATTATTCGAAAGTCAATTTTTCAAAAAAGGCAAATATCTCCCGATCTGTATTAATCTGAGATACAAAACTTATGTCACTATGAGGGACTGTATATGTCAACTTCATGTCAGAGTCACGTCAATGTATGTCCAAGGGTTTGGAGGATAGGGACATTTTAATTTTTCGAGATTATTCGAAAGTCAATTTTTGAAAAGGCAAATATCTCCCGATCTGTAGGAATTTGAGAGACAAAACTTAAGTCAATTTGAGGGAACGTATATGTCAACTTCATGTCAGAGTCACGTTAATGGATGTCTAAGAGTTTGGAGGATAGAGATATTTTAATTTTTCGAGATTATTCGAAAGTCAATTTTTGAAAAGGCAAATATCTCCCGATCTGTAGAAATCTGAGAGACAAAACTTATGTCACTTTGAGGGAACGTATTTGTCACCTTCATATCAGATTCACGACAATGTATGTCAAAGGGTTTGGAGGATAGAGACATTTTAATTTTTCGAGATTATTCGAATGTCAATTTCTGAAAAGGCATACATCTCCCGATCTGTAGGAATCTGAGAGACAAACAATATGTCAATTTGAGGGAACGTATATGTCAACTTCATGTCAGAGTCACGTCAATGTATGTCCAAGTGTTTGGAGGACAGAGGCATTTTAATTTTTCGAGATTATTCGAAAGTCAATTTTTGAAAAGGCAAATATCTCCCGATCTGTAGTAATCTGAGAGACAAAACTTATGTCACTTTGAGGGAACGTATATGTCAACTTCATGTCAGTTTCACGTCAATGTATGTCCAAGGGTTTGGAGGATAGAGACATTTTAATTTTACGAGATTATTCGAAAGTCAATTACTGAAAAGGCAAATATCTCCCGATCTGTAGCAATCTGAGAGACAAAACTTGTGTCACTTTGAGGGAACATATATGTCAACTTCATGTCAGAGTCACGTCAATGTATGTCAAAGGGTTTGGAGGATAAACACATTTTAATTTTTCGAGATTATTCGAAATTCAATTTTTGAAAAGGCAAATATCTCCCGATCTGTAGGAATCTGAGAGACAAAACTTATGTCACTTTGAGGTAACGTATATGTTAACTTCATGTCAGAGTCACTTCAATGTATGTACAAGGGTTTGGAGGATAGAGACATTTTAATTTTTCGAGATTATTCGAAAGTTAAATATTCAAAAATCAAATATCTCCGATCTGAAGGAATCTGAGAGACAAAACTTGTCACTTTGAGGGAGCGTATATGTCAACTTCATGTCAGAGTCACGTCAATGTATGTCTAAGGGTTTGGAGGACACAGGCATTTTAATTTTGCGAGATTATTCGAATGTCAATTTTTGAAAAGGCAAATATATCCCGATCTGTAAGAATCTGAGAGACAAACAATATGTCACTTTGAGGGAACGAATATGTCAAATTCATGTCAGATTCACGTCAATGTATGTCCAAGTGTTTGGAGGACAGAGGCATTTTAATTATGCGAGATTATTCGAAAGTCAATTTTTGAAAAGGCAAATATCTCCCGATCCGTAGGAATCTGAGAGGCAACACTTATGTCACTTTGAGGAAACGTAAATGTCAACTTCATGTCAGAGTCACGTCAATCTATGTAGAAGGGTTCGGAGGATAGAGACATTTAAATTTTTCGAGATTATTCGTAAGTCAATTTTTCAAAAAAGGCAAATATCTCCCGATCTGTATTAATCTGATATCCAAAACTTATGTCACTATGAGGGACCGTATATGTGAAATTCACGTCACAGTCACGTCAATGTATGTCCAAGGGTTTGGAGGACAGAAGTATTTTAATTTTGCGAGATTATTCGAAAGTTAATTTTTGAAAAGACAAATATCTCCCGATCTGTAGGAATCTGAGAGACAACACTTATGTCACTTTGAGGGAACGTGTATGTCAACTTCATGTCAGAGTCACGTTAATGTATGTCCAAGGGTTTGGAGGATAGATACATTTGAATTTTTCGAGATTATTCGAAAGTCAATTTTTGAAAAGGCAAATATCTCCCGATCTGTAGGAATTTGAGAGACAAAACTTATGTCACTTTGAGGGAACGTATATGTCAACTTCATGTTAGAGTCACGTTAATGGATGTCCAAGAGTTTGGAGGATAGAGATATTTAAATTTTTCGAGATTATTCGAAAGTCAATTTTTGAAAATTCAAATATCTCCCGATCTGTTGGAATCTGAGAGACAAAACTTATGTCACTTTGAGGGAACGTATATGTCAACTTCATATCAGATTCACGACAATATATGTCCAAGTGTTTGGAGGACAGAGGTATTTTAATTTTGCGAGATTATTCGAAAGTCAATTTTTGAAAAGGCAAATATCTCCCGATCCGTAGGAATCTGAGAGGCAACATTTATGTCACTTTGAGGGAACATAAATGTCAACTTCATGTCAGAGTCAAGTCAATGTATGTCCAAGGGTTCGGAGGATAGAGACATTTAAATTTTTCGAGATTATTCGAAAATCAATTTATGAAAAGGCAAACATCTCCCGATCTGTAAGATTCTGAGAGACAAAACTGATGTCACTTTGAGGGAACGTATATGTCAACTTCATGTCAGATTCACGTCAATGTATGTCAAAGGGTTCGGAGGATAAACAATTTTTAATTTTTCGAGATTATTCGAAAGTCAATTTTTGAAAAGTCAAATATCTCCCGATCTGTAGGAATCTGAGAGAGAAAACTTATGTCACTTTGAGGGAACGTATATGTCAACTTCATGTCAGATTCACGTCAATGTATGTCCAAGGGTTTGGAGGATAGAGACATTTTAATTTTACGAGATTATTCGAAAGTCAATTACTGAAAAGGCAAATATCTCCCTATCTGTAGGAATCTGAGAGACAAAACTTGTGTCACTTTGAGGGAATGTATATGTCAACTTCATGTCAGAGTCACGTCAATGTATTGCCAAGCGTTTGGAGGATAAACACATTTTAATTATTCGAGATTATTCGAAAGTCAATTTTTGAAAAGGCAAATATCTCCCGATCTATACGAATCTGAGATACAAAACTTATGTCACTTTTGGGGAACGTATATGTCAACTTCATGTCAGAGTCACGTTGAGGTATGTCCAAGGGTTTGGAGGATAGAGACATTTTAATTTTTCGAGATTATACGAAAGTCAATTTCTGAAAAGGTATATATCTCCCGATCTGTAGGAACCTGAGACACGAAACTTATGTCACTTTGAGGGAACGTAAATGTCAATTTCATGTCAGAGTCACGTCAATGTATGTCGAAGAGTTTGGAGGATAGAGATATTTTAAATTTTCGATATTATTCGAAAGTCAATTCTTGAAAAAGCAAATATCTCCCGATCTGTAGGAATCTTAGAGACAACTCTTATGTCACTTTGAGGGAACGTATATGTCAACTTCATGTCAGATTCACGTCAATGTATGTCCAAGTGTTTGGAGGATAGAGACATTTGAATTTTTCGATATTATTCGAAAGTCAATTTCTGAAAAGGCAAATATCTCAAGATCTGTAGGAAACTGAGAGACAAACCTTATGTCACTTTGAGGGAACGTGTATGTCAACTTCATGTCAGAGTCACGTCAATGTATGTCCAAGGGTTTGGAGGATAGAGACATTTTAATTTTTCGAGATTATTCGAAAGTGAATTTTTGAAAGGGAAATATCTCCCGATCTGTATTAATCTGAGAGACAAAACTTATGTCACTTTGAGGGAACGTATATGTCAACTTCATGTCAGATTCACGTCAATGTATGTCCCAGGGTTTAGAGGATAGAGACATTTTAATTTTTCCAGATTATTCGAAAGTCAATATCTGAAAAGGCAAATATCTCCCGATCTGTATTAACCTGAGAGACGAAACTTATGTCACTTTGAGGGAACGTATATGTTAACTTCATGTCAGAGGCACGTCAGTGTATGTCCAAGGGTTTGGAGGATAGAGATATTTTAATTTTTCGAGATTATTCGAAAGTCAATTTTTGAAAAGGCAAATATCTCCCGATCCGTAGGAATCTGAGAGGCAACACTTATGTCACTTTGAGGAAACGTAAATGTCAACTTCATGTCAGAGTCACTTCAATCTATGTAGAAGGGTTCGGAGGATAGAGACATTTTAATTTTTCGAGATTATTCGTAAGTCAATTTTTCAAAAAAGGCAAATATCTCCCGATCTGTATTAATCTGATATCCAAAACTTATGTCACTATGAGGGACCGTATATGTCAAATTCACGTCACAGTCACGTCAATGTATGTCCAAGGGTTTGGAGGACAGAGGTATTTTAATTTTGCGAGATTATTCGAAAGTTAATTTTTGAAAAGACAAATATCTCCCGATCTGTAGGAATCTGAGAGACAACACTTATGTCACTTTGAGGGAACGTATATGTCAACTTCATGTCAGAGTCACGTTAATGTATGTCCAAGGGTTTGGAGGATAGATACATTTGAATTTTTCGAGATTATTCGAAAGTCAATTTTTGAAAAGGCAAATATCTCCCGATCTGTAGGAATTTGAGAGACAAAACTTATGTCACTTTGAGGGAACGTATATGTCAACTTCATGTTAGAGTCACGTTAATGGATGTCCAAGAGTTTGGAGGATAGAGATATTTAAATTTTTCGAGATTATTCGAAAGTCAATTTTTGAAAATTCAAATATCTCCCGATCTGTTGGAATCTGAGAGACAAAACTTATGTCACTTTGAGGGAACGTATATGTCAACTTCATATCAGATTCACGACAATATATGTCCAAGTGTTTGGAGGACAGAGGTATTTTAATTTTGCGAGATTATTCGAAAGTCAATTTTTGAAAAGGCAAATATCTCCCGATCTGTAGGAACCTGAGAGACGAAACTTATGTCACTCTGAGGTAACGTATATGCCAACTTCATGTCAGAGTCACGTCAATGTATGTCCAAGGGTTTGGAGGATAGAGACATTTTAATTTTTCGAGATTATTCGAAAGTCAATTTTTGAAAAGGCAAATATCTCCAGATCTGTAGGAATCTGAGAGACAAAACTTATGTCATTTTGAGGGAACGTATATGTCAACTTCATGTCAGAGTCACGTCAATGTATGTCCAAGGGTTTGGAGGAAAGAGACATTTTAATTTTTCGAGATTATTCGAAAGTCAATTTATCAAAAGGCAAATATCTCCGGATCTGTAGGAATCTGAGAGACAAAAATTATGTCACTTTGAGGGAACGCATATGTCAACTTCATGTCAGGTTCACGTCAATGTATGTCCTAGGGTTTGGAGGATAGAGACATTTAAATTTTTCGAGATTATTCGAAAGTCAATTTTTGAATAGGCAAATATCTCCCGATCTGTATTAACCTGAGAGACGAAACTTATGACACTTTGAGGGAACGTATATGTTAACTTCATGTCAGAGGCACGTCAATGTATGTCCAAGGGTTTGGAGGATAGAGATATTTAAATTTTTCGAGATTATTCGAAAGTCAATTTTTGAAAAGGCAAATATCTCCAAATCTGTAGGAATCTAAGAGACAACATTTATGTCACTTTGAGGAAACGTATATGTCAACTTTATGTCAGAGTCACGTCAATGTATGTCCAAGGGTTTGGAGGATAGAGACATTTTAATTTTTCGAGATTATTCGAAAGTCAATCTTTGAAAAGGCAAATATCTCCCGATCTGTATTAATCTGAGAGACAAAACTTATGTCACTTTGAGGGAACGTATATGTCAACTTCATGTCAGAGTCACGTCAATGTATGTCCAAGGGTTTGGAGGATAGAGATATTTTAATTTTTCGAGATTATTCGAAAGTCAATTTTTGAAAAGGCAAATATCTCCCGATCTGTTAGGAATCTGAGAGACAAAACTGATGTTACTTTGAGGGAACGTATATGTCAACTTCATGTCAGATTCACGTCAATGTATGTCCAAGGGTTTGGAGGATAGAGACATTTTAATTTTTCGAGATTATTCGAAAGTCAATTTCTGAAAAGGCAAATATCTCCCGATCTGTAGGAATCTGAGAGACAACAATTATGTCACTTTGAGGGAACGTACATGTCAACTTCATGTCAGAGTCACGTCAATGTATGTCCAAGGGTTTGGAGGATAGAGACATTTTAATTTCTCGAGATTATTCGAAAGTCAATTTTTGAAAAGGCAAATATCTCCCGATCTGTAGGAATCTTAGAGACAAAAATTATGTCACTTTGAGGGAACGCATATGTCAACTTCATGTCAGAGTCACGTCAATGTATGTATAAGGGTTTGGAGGACAGAGGCATTTAAATTTTGCGAGATTATTCGAAAGTCAATTTATGAAAAGGCAAATATCTCCAGATCTGTAGGAAACTGAGAAACAACACTTATGTCACTTTGAGGGAACGTATATGTCAACTTCATGTCAGAGTCACGTCAAGGTATGTCCAATTGTTTGGAGGATAGAGACATTTTAATTTTTCGAGATTATACGAAAGTCAATTTCTGAAAAGGGATATATCTCCCGATCTGTAGGAACCTGAGAGACGAAACTTATGTCACTTTGAGGGAACGTAAATGTCAATTTCATGTCAGAGTCACGTCAATGTATGTCCAAGGGTTTGGAGGATAGAAACATTTTAATTTTTCAAGATTATTCGAAAGTCAATTTCTGAAAAGGCAAATATCTCCAGATCCGTAGGAAAATGAGAGACAACACTTATGTCACTTTGAGGGAACGTATATGTCAACATCATGTCAGAGTCAAGTAAATGTATGTCCAAGGGTTTGGAGGATAGAGACATTTTAATTTTTCGAGATTATTCGAAAGTCAATTCTTGAAAAAGCAAATATCTCCCGATCTGTAGGAATCTTAGAGACAACTCTTAAGTCACTTTGAGGGAACGTATATGTCAACTTCATGTCAGATTCACGTCAATGTTTGTCCAAGTGTTTGGAGGATAGAGACATTTTAATTCTTCGAGATTATTCGAAAGTCAATTTCTGAAAATGCAAATATCTCCCGATCTGTAGGAATCTGAGAGACAAACCTTATGTCACTTTGAGGGAACGTATATGTCAACTTCATGTCAGAGTCACGTCAATGTATGTCCAAAGGTTTGGAAGATAGAAACATTTAAATTTTTCGAGATTATTCGAAAGTGAATTTTTGAAAAGGCAAATATCTCCCGATCTGTAGGAATCTTAGAGACAAAACTTATGTCACTTTGAGGGAACTTATATGTCAACTTCATTTCAGAGCCACGTCAATGTATGTCCAACGGTTTGGAGGATACAGACATTTTAATTTTTCTAGATTATTCGAAAGTCAATTTTTGAAAGGCAAATATCTCCCGATCTGTAGTAATCTGAGAGACAAAACTTATGTCATTTTGAGGGAACGTATATGTCAACTTTATGTCAGAGTCACGTCAATGTATGTCCTAGGGTTTGGAGGATAGAGATATTTTAATTTTTCGAGATTATTCGAAAGTCAATTTTTGAAAAGTCAAATATCTCCCGATCTGTAGGAAAACTTATGTCACTTTGAGGGAACGTATATGTCAACTTCGTGTCAGATTCTCGTCAATGTATGTCCAAGGGTTTGGAGGATAGAGACATTTTAATTTTTCGAGATTATTCGAAATTCAATTTCTGAAAAGGCAAATATCTCCCGATCTGCAGGAATCTGAGAGACAAAACTTATGTAACTTTGAGGGAACGTATATGTCAACTTCATGTCAGAGTCACGTCAATGTATGTCCAAGGGTTAGGAGGATAGAGATATTTTAATTTTTCGAGATTATTCGAAAGTCAATTTTTCAAAAGGCAAATATCTCCCGATCTGTATTAATCTGAGAGACAACACTTATGACACTTTGAGGGAACGTAAATGTCAACCCCATGTCAGATTCACGTGAATGTATGTCGAAGGGTTTGGAGGATAGAGACATTTAAATTTTTCGAGATTATTCGAAAGTCAATTTTTGCAAAGACAAATATCTCCCGATCTGTAGGAACCTGAGAGACGAAACTTATGTCACTCTGAGGTAACATATATGTCAACTTCATGTCAGAGTTACGTCAATGTATGTCCAATGGTTTGGAGGATAGAGACATTTTAATTTTTCGAGATTATTCGAAAGTCAATTTTTCAAAAAGACAAATATCTCCCGATCTGTAGGAATCTGAGAGACAAAACTTATGTCAATTTGAGGTAACGTATATGTTAACTTCATGTCAGAGTCACGTCAATGTATGTCCAAGGGTTTGGAGAATAGGGACATTTTAATTTTTCGAGATTATTCGAAAAACAATTCTTCAAAAGGTAAATATCTCCCGATCTGTAGGAATCTGAGAGGCAAAACTGATGTAACTTTGAGGGAACGTATATGTCAACTTCATGTCAGAGTCACGTCAATGTATGTATAAGGGTTTGGAGGACAGAGGCATTTTAATTTTGCGAGATTATTCGAAAGTCAATTTATGAAAAGGCAAATATCTCCCGATCTGTAAGAATCTGAGAGACAACACTTATGTCACTTTTAGGGAACGTATATGTCAACTTCATGTCAGAGTCACGTCAATGTATGTAAAAGGGTTTGGAGGATAGAGACATTTTAATTTTTCGAGATTATACGAAAGTCAATTTTTGAAAAGGGATATATCTTCCGATCTGTAGGAACCTGAGAGACGAAACTTATGTCACTTTGAGGGAAAGTAATTGTCAATTTCATGTCAGAGTCTCGTCAATGTATGTCCAAGGGTTTGGAGGATAGAGACATTTAAATTTTTCAAGATTATTCGAAAGTCAATTTTTGAAAAGGCAAATATCTCCCGATCTGTAGGAATTTGAGAGACAAAACTTATGTCACTTTGAGGGAACGTATATGTCAACTTGATGTCACAGTCACGTCAATGTATGTCCAAGAGATTGGAGGATAGAAATATTTTAAATTTTCGATATTATTCGAAAGTCAATTTTTGAAAAGGCAAATATCTCCCGATCTGTTAGGAATCTGAGAGACAAACCTTTTGTCACTTTGAGGGAACGTATATGTCAACTTCATGTCAGAGTCACGTAAATGTATGTCCAAGGGTTTGGAGGACAGAGAAATTTTAATTTTTCGAGATTATTCGAAAGTGAATTTTTAAAAGGCAAATATCTCCCGATCTGTAGGAATCTGAGAGACAAAACTTATGTCGCTTTGAGGGAACGTAAATGTCAACTTCATGTCAGAGTCACGTCAATGTATGTCCAAGGGTTTGGAGGATAGAGATATTTTAATTTTTCGAGATTATTCGAAAGCCAATTTTTGAAAAGGCAAATATCTCCCGATCTGTAGGAAAACTTATGTCACTTTGAGGGAACGTATATGTCAACTTCATGTCAGAGTCACGTCAATGTATGTCCAAGTGTTTGGAGGATAGGGACATTTTAATTTTTCGAGATTATTCGAAAGTCAATTTTTCAGAAGGCAAATATCTCCCGATCTGTTGTAATCTGAGAGACAACACTTATGACACTTTGTGGGAACGTATATGTCAACCTCATGTCAGATTCACGTCAATGTATATGGAAGGGTTTGGAGGATAGAGACATTTTAATTTTTCGAGATTATTCGATAGTCAGTTTTTGTAAAGGCAAATATCTCCCGATCTGTAAGAATCTGGGAGACAAAACTTATGCCACTTTGAGGGAACGTATATGTCAACTTCATGTCAGAGTCACGTCAATGTATGTACAAGGGTTTGGAGGATAGAGACATTTTAATTTTTCGATATTATTCGAAAGTCAATATTTGAAAAGACACATATCTCCCGATCTGTAGGAATCTGAGAAACAAACCTTATGTCACTTTCAGGGAACGTATATGTCAACTTCACGTCAGAGTCACGTAAATGTATGTCCAAGGGTTTGGAGGATAGAGACATTTTAATTTTTCGAGATTATTCGAAAGTAAATTTTTGAAATGGCAAACATCTCCCGATCTGTAGGAATCTGAGAGACAATATTTATGTCACTTTGAGGGAACATATATGTCAACTTTATGTCAGAGTCACGACAATGTATGTCCAAGGGTTTGGAGGATAGAGACATTTTAATTTTTCGAGATTATTCGAAAGTCAATCTTTGTAAAGGCAAATATCTCCCGATCTGTAGGAATCTGAGAGACAAAACTTATGTCACTTTGAGGTAACGTATATGTCAACTTCATGTCAGAGTCACGTCAATGTATGTCCTAGGGTTTGGACGATGAGACATTTTAATTTTTCGAGATTATTCGAAAGTCAATTTTTCAAAAGGCAAATATCTCCCGATCTGTAGGAATCTGAGAGACAAAACTTATGTCACTTTTAGGGAACGTATATGTCAACTTCATGTCAGAGTCACGTCAATGTACGTAAAAGGTTTTGCAGGATAGAGGCATTTGAATTTTGCGAGATTATTCGAAAGTCAATTTTTGAAAAGGCAAATATCTCCCGATCTGTAGGAATCTGAGTGACAACACTTATGTCACTTTGAGGGAACGTATATGTCAACTTCATGACAGAGTCACGTCAATGTATGTCCAAGGGTTTGGAGGATAGAGACATTTTAATTTTTCGAGATTATTCGAAAGTCAATTTATGAAAAGCAAATATCTCCCGATCTGTAGAAATCTGAGAGACTAAACTTATGTCACTTTGAGGGAACGTATATGTCAACTTCATGTCAGAGTCACGTTAATGAATGTCCAAGGGTTTGGAGGATAGAGATATTTTAATTTTTCGAGATTATTCGAAAGTCAATTTTTGAAAAGGCAAATATCTCCCGATCTGTAGGAATCTGAGAGACAAAACTTATGTCACTTTGAGGGAACGTATATGTCAACTTCATATCAGATTCACCTCAATGTATGTCCAAGGATTTGGAGAATAGAGACATTTTAATTTTTCGAGATTATTCGAAAGTCAATTTTTGAAAAGGCAAATATCTCCCGATCTGTAGGAATCTGAGAGACAAAACCAATGTCACTTTGAGGTAACGTATATGTCAACTTCATGTCAGAGTCACGTCAATGTATATCCAAGGGTTTGGAGCACAGATGCATTTTAATTTTGCGAGGTTATTCGAAAGTCAATTTTTGAAAAAGCGAATATCTCCCGATCTGTAGGAACCTGAGAGACAACACTTATGTCACTTTGGGGGAACGTATATGTCAACTTCATGTCAGAGTCACGTCACTGTATGTACAAGGGTTTGGAGGATAGAGACATTTTAATTGTTCGAGATTATTCGAAAGTCAATTTTTGAAAAGGCAAATTTCTCCCGATCTGTAGGAATCTGAGAGACAAAACTGATGTCACTTTCAGGGAACGTCTATGTCTACTTCATGTCAGAGTCACGTCAATGTATGTCCAAGGGTTTGGAGGATAGAGACATTTAAATTTTTCGAGATTATTCGAAAGTCAATTTTTGAACAGGCAAATATCTCCCGATCTGTGGGAACCTGAGAGACGAAACTTATGTCACTTTGAGGGAACGTATATGTCAACTTCATGTTAGAGTCACGTCAATGTATGTCCAAGGGTTTGGAGGATAGAGACATTTTAATTTTTCGAGATTATTCGAAAGTCAAATTTGAAAAGGCAAATATCTCCCGATCTGTAGGAATGTGAGAGAAAAAACTTATGTCACTTTGAGGGAACGTATATGTCAACTTCATGTCAAAGTCACGTCAATGTATGTCCAAGGGTTTGGAGGAGTGAGACATTCTAATTTTTCGAGATTATTCGAAAGTCAATTTTTGAAAAGGCAAATATCTGCCGATCTGTAGGAATCTGAGAGACAAAACTTATGTCACTTTGAGGGAACGTATATGTCAAATTCATGTCATAGTCACGTCAATGTATGTTCAAGGGTTTGGAGGATAGAGACATTTTAATTTTTCGAGATTATTCGAAAGTCAATTTTTGAAAAGACAAATATCTCCCGAACTGTAGGAATCTGAGAGACAAACCTTATGTCACTTTGAGGAAACGTATATGTCAACTTCATGTCAGAGTCACGTAAATGTATGTCCAAGGGTTTGGAGGATAGAGACATTTTAATTTTTCGAGATTATTCGAAAGTCAATTTTGAAAAGTCAAATATCTCCCGATCTGTAGGAATCTGAGAGACAAAACTTATGTCACTTTGAGGGAACGAATATGTCAACTTCATGTCAGAGTCACGTCAATGTATGTCCAAGGGTTAGGAGGACAGATGCATTTAAATTTTGCGAGATTATTCGAAAGTCAATTTTTGAAAAGGCAAATATCTCCCGATCTGCTGGAATCTGAGTGACAACACTTATGTCACTTTGAGGGAACGTATATGTCAACTTCATGTCAGAGTCACGTCAATGTATGTCCAAGGGTTTGGAGGACAGATGCATTTTAATTTTGCGAGATTATTCGAAAGTCAATTTTTGAAAAAGCGAATATCTCCCGATCTGTAGGAATCTGAGAGACAACACTTATGTCACTTTGGGGGAACGTATATGTCAACTTCATGTCAGAGTCACGTCAATGTATGTCCAAGGATTTGGAGGATAGAGACATTTAAATTTTTCATGATTATTCGAAAGTCAATTTCTGAAAAGGCAAATATCTCCCGATCTGTAGGAACCTGAGAGACGAAACTTATGTCACTTTGAGGGAATGTATATGTCAACTTCATGTTAGAGTCAAGTCAATTTATGTACTAGGGTTTGGAGGATAGAGACATTTAAATTGTTCGAGATTATTCGAAAGTCAATTTTTGAAAAGGCAAATTTCTCCCGATCTGTAGGAATCTGAGAGACAAAACTTATGTCACTTTGAGGGAACGTATATGTCTACTTCATGTCAGAGTCAAGTCAATGTATGTCCAAGGGTTTGGAGGATAGAGACATTTTAATTTTTCGAGATTATTCGAAAGTCAAATTTGAAAAGGCAAATATCTCCCGATCTGTAGGAATGTGAGAGAAGAAACTTATGTCACTTTGAGGGAACGTATATGTCAACTTCATGTCAGCGTCACGTCAATGTATGTCCAAGGGTTTCGAGGATAGAGACATTTTAATTTTTCGAGATTATTCGAATGTCAATTTCTGAAAAGGCAAATATCTCCCGATCTGTAGGAATCTGAGTGACAAACCTTATATTACTTTGAGGGAACGTATATGTCAACTTCATGTCAGAGTCACGTCAATGTATGTCCAAGGGTTTGGAGGACAGAGGCATTTTAATTTTGCGAGATTATGCGAAAGTCAATTTTTGAAAAAGCGAATATCTCCCGATCTGTAGGAATCTGAGAGACAACACTTATGTCACTTTGGGGGAACGTATATGTCAACTTCATGTCAGATTCACGTCAATGTATGTCCAAGGGTTTGGAGGATAGAGACATTTTAATTTTTCGAGATTATTCGAAAGTCAATTTATGAAAAGGCAAATATCTCCCGATCTGTAGGAACCTGAGAGACGAAACTTATGTCACTTTGAGGGAATGTATATGTCAACTTCATGTTAGAGTCAAGTCAATTTATGTACAAGGGTTTGGAGGATAGAGACATTTTAATTGTTCGAGATTATTCGAAAGTCAATTTTTGAAAAGGCAAATTTCTCCCGATCTGTAGGAATCTGAGAGACAAAACTTATGTCACTTTGAGGGAACGTATATGTCAACTTCATGTTAGAGTCACGTCAATGTATGTCCAAGGGTTGGGAGGATAGAGACATTTGAATTCTTCGAGATTATTCGAAAGTCAAATTTGAAAAGGCAAATATCTCCCGATCTGTAGGAATGTGAGACAAGAAACTTATGTCACTTTGAGGGAACGTATATGTCAACTTCATGTCAGCGTCACGTCAATGTATGTCCAAGGGTTTCGAGGATAGAGACATTTTAATTTTTCGAGATTATTCGAATGTCAATTTCTGAAAAGGCAAATATCTCCCGATCTGTAGCAATCTGAGTGACAAACCTTATATTACTTTGAGGGAACGTATATGTCAACTTCATGTCAGAGTCACGTCAATGTATGTCCAAGGGTTTGGAGGACAGAGGCATTTTAATTTTGCGAGATTATGCGAAAGTCAATTTTTGAAAAAGCGAATATCTCCCGATCTGTAGGAATCTGAGAGACAACACTTTTGTCACTTTGGGGGAACGTATATGTCAACTTCATGTCAGATTCACGTCAATGTATGTCCAAGGATTTGGAGGATAGAGACATTTAAATTTTTCAAGATTATTCGAAAGTCAATTTCTGAAAAGGCAAATATCTCCCGATCTGTAGGAACCTGAGAGACGAAACTTATGTCACTTTGAGGGAATGTATATGTTAACTTCATGTCAGAGTCACGTCAATGTATGTACAAGGGTTTGGAGGATAGAGACATTTAAATTGTTCGAAATTATTCGAAAGTCAATTTTTGAAAAGGCAAATTTCTCCCGATCTGTACGAATCTGAGAGACAAAACTTATGTCACTTTGAGGGAACGTATATGTCTACTTCATGTCAGAGTCACGTCAATGTATGTCCAAGGGTTTGGAGGATAGAGACATTTAAATTTTTCGAGATTATTCGAAAGTCAATTTTTGAACAGGCAAATATCTCCCGATCTGTTCGAACCTGAGAGACGAAACTTGTGTCACATTGAGGGAACGTATATGTCAACTTCATGTTAGAGTCACGTCAATGTATGTCCAAGGGTTTGGAGGATAGAGACATTTTAATTTTTCGAGATTATTCGAATGTCAATTTCTGAAAAGGCAAATATCTCCCGATCTGTAGGAATCTGAGTGACAAACCTTATATTACTTTGAAGGAACGTATATGTCAACTTCATGTCAGAGTCACGTAAATGTATGTCCAAGGGTTTGGAGGACAGAAGCATTTTAATTTTGCGAGATTATTCGAAAGTCAATTTCTGAAAAGGCAAATATCTCCCGATCTGTAGGAACCTGAGAGACGAAACTTATGTCACTTTGAGGGAATGTATATGTCAACTTCATATTAGAGTCAAGTCAATTTATGTACTAGGGTTTGGAGGATAGAGACATTTAAATTGTTCGAGATTATTCGAAAGTCAATTTTTGAAAAGGCAAATTTCTCCCGATCTGTAGGAATCTGAGAGACAAAACTTATGTCACTTTGAGGGAACGTATATGTCTACTTCATGTGAGAGTCAAGTCAATGTATGTCCAAGGGTTTAGAGGATAGAGACATTTTAATTTTTCGAGATTATTCGAAAGTCAAATTTGAAAAGGCAAATATCTCCCGATCTGTAGGAATGTGAGAGTAAAAACTTATGTCACTTTGAGGGAACGTATATGTCAACTTCATGTCAGAGTCACGTCAATGTATGTCCAAGGGTTTCGAGGATAGAGACATTTTAATTTTTCGAGATTATTCGAATGTCAATTTCTGAAAAGGCAAATATCTCCCGATCTGTAGGAATCTGAGTGACAAACCTTATATTACTTTGAAGGAACGTATATGTCAACTTCATGTCAGAGTCACGTAAATGTATGTCCAAGGGTTTGGAGGACAGAGGCATTTTAATTTTGCGAGATTATTCGAAAGTCAATTTTTGAAATGGCAAATATCTCCCGATCTGTAGGAATCTTAGAGACAACCCTTATGTCACTTTGAGGGAACGTATACGTAAACTTCATGTCGGAGTCACGTCAATGTATGTCCAAGAGTTTGGAGGATACAGACATTTTAATTTTTCGAGATTAATCGAAAGTCAATTTTTGAAAAGGCAAATATCTCCCGATCTGTAAGAATCTGAGAGACAACCCTCATGTCACTTTGAGGAAACGTATATGTCAACTTCATGTCAGAGTCACGTCAATGTATGTCAAAGGGGTTGGAGGATAGAAATATTTTATTTTTTCGAAATTATTCGATAGTCAATTTTTGAAAAGGCAGATATCTCCCGATCTGTAGGAAACTGAGAGACAAACAATATGTCACTTTTTGGGAACGTATATGTAAACTTCATATCAGATTACCGTCAATGTATGTCCAAGTGTTTGGAGGACAGAGGCATTTTAATTTTGCGAGATTATTCGAAAGTCAAATTTTGAAAAGGCAAATATCTCCCGATCTGTAGGAATCTGAGAGACAACACTTATGTCACTATGAGGGAACGTATATGTCAACTTCATGTCAGAGTCACGTCAATGTATGTCAAAGGGTTTGGAGGAGTGAGACATTCTAATTTTTCGAGATTATTCGAAAGTCAATTTTTGAAAAGGCAAATATCTGCCGATCTGTAGGAATCTGAGAGACAAAACTTATGTCACTTTGAGGGAACGTATATGTCAAATTCATGTCATAGTCACGTCAATTTATGAAGGGGTTTGGAGGATAGAGACATTTTAATTTTTCGAGATTATTCGAAAGTCAATTTTTGAAAAGACAAATATCTCCCGATCTGTAGGAATCTGAGAGACAACCCTTATGTCACTTTCAGGAAACGTATATGTCAACTTCACGTCAGAGTCACGTCAATGTATGTCCAAGTGTTTGGAGGATAGAGACATTTTAATTCTTCGAGATTATTCGAAAGTCAATTTCTGAAAATGCAAATATCTCCCGATCTGTAGGAATCTGAGAGACAAACCTTATGTCACTTTGAGGGAACGTATATGTCAACTTCATGTCAGAGCCACGTCAATGTATGTCCAAGGGTTTGGAGGATAGAAACATTTAAATTTTTCGAGATTATTCGAAAGTTAATTTTTGAAAAGGCAAATATCTCCCGATCTGTAGGAATCTTAGAGACAAAACTTATGTCATTTTGAGGGAACTTATATGTCAACTTCATTTCAGAGCCACGACAATGTATGTCCAACGGTTTGGAGGATACAGACATTTTAATTTTTCGAGATTATTCGAAAGTCAATTTTTGAAAAGGCAAATATCTCCCGATCTGTAGTAATCTGAGAGACAAAACTTATGTCATTTTGAGGGAACGTATATGTCAACTTTATGTCAGAGTCACGTCAATGTATGTCCTAGGGTTTGGAGGATAGAGATATTTTAATTTTTCGAGATTATTCGAAAGTCAATTTTTGAAAAGGCAAATATCTCCCGATCTGTAGGAAAACTTATGTCACTTTGAGGGAACGTATATGTCAACTTCGTGTCAGATTCTCGTCAATGTATGTCCAAGGGTTTGGAGGATAGAGACATTTTAATTTTTCGAGATTATTCGAAATTCAATTTATGAAAAGGCAAATATCTCCCGATCTGCAGGAATCTGAGAGACAAAACTTATGTAACTTTGAGGGAACGTATATGTCAACTTCATGTCAGAGTCACGTCAATGTATGTCCAAGGGTTAGGAGGATAGAGACATTTTAATTTTTCGAGATTATTCGAAAGTCAATTTTTCAAAAGGCAAATATCTCCCGATCTGTATTAATCTGAGAGACAACACTTATGACACTTTGAGGGAACGTAAATGTCAACCCCATGTCAGATTCACGTGAATGTATGTCGAAGGGTTTGGAGGATAGAGACATTTTAATTTTTCGAGATTATTCGAAAGTCAATTTTTGAAAAGGCAAATATCTCCCGATCTGTAGGAACCTGAGAGACGAAACTTATGTCACTCTGAGGTAACATATATGTCAACTTCATGTCAGAGTTACGTCAATGTATGTCCAATGGTTTGGAGGATAGAGACATTTTAATTTTTCGAGATTATTCGAAAGTCAATTTTTCAAAAAGGCAAATATCTCCCGATCTGTAGGAATCTGAGAGACAAAACTTATGTCAATTTGAGGTAACGTATTTGTTAACTTCATGTCAGAGTCACGTCAATGTATGTCCAAGGGTTTGGAGAATAGGGACATTTTAATTTTTCGAGATTATTTGAAAAACAATTCTTCAAAAGGTAAATATCTCCCGATCTGTAGGAATCTGAGAGACAAAACTGATGTAACTTTGAGGGAACGTATATGTCAACTTCATGTCAGAGTCACGTCAATGTATGTATAAGGGTTTGGAGGACAGAGGCATTTTAATTTTGCGAGATTATTCGAAAGTCAATTTATGAAAAGGCAAATATCTCCCGATCTGTAGGAATCTGAGAGACAACACTTATGTCACTTTTAGGGAACGTATATGTCAACTTCATGTCAGAGTCACGTCAATGTATGTCCAAGGGTTTGGAGGATAGAGACATTTTAATTTTTCGAGATTATACGAAAGTCAATTTCTGAAAAGGGATATATCTTCCGATCTGTAGGAACCTGAGAGACGAAACTTATGTCACTTTGAGGGAACGTAATTGTCAATTTCATGTCAGAGTCTCGTCAATGTATGTCCAAGGGTTTGGAGGATAGAGACATTTTAATTTTTCAAGATTATTCGAAAGTCAATTTTTGAAAAGGCAAATATCTCCCGATGTGTAGGAATTTGAGAGACAAAACTTATGTCACTTTGAGGGAACGTATATGTCAACTTCATGTTAGAGTCACGTCAATGTATGTGCAAGGGTTTGGAGGATAGAGATATTTGAATTGTTCGAGATTATTCAAATGTAAATTTTTGAAAAGGCAAATATCTCCCGATCTGTAGGAATCTGAGAGACAAAACTTATGTCACGTTGAGGGAACGTATATGTCAACTTCATGTCAGAGTCACGTCAATGTATGTCCAAGGGTTTGGAGGATAGAGACATTTTAATTTTTCGAGATTATTCGAAAGTCAATTTTTGAAAATTCAAATATCTCCCGATCTGTACTGATCTGAGACACAAACCTAATGTCACTTTGAGTGAACGTATATGTCAACTTCATGTCAGAGTCACGTCAATGTATGTCCAAGGGTTTGGAGGATAGAGACATTTAAATTTTTCGAGATTTTTCGAAAGTAATTTCTGAAAAGGCAAATATCTCCCGATCCGTATTAATCTGAGAGACAAAAATTATGTCACTTTGAGGAAAGTATATGTCAACTTCATGTCAGAGTCAAGTCAATGTATGTCGAAGGGTTTGGAGGAGAGAGACATTTTAATTTTTCGAGATTATTCTATAGCAATATCTGAAAAGGCAAATATCTCCCGATCCGTATTAATCTGAGAGACAAAAATTATGTCACTTTGAGGAAAGTATATGTCAACTTCATGTCAGAGTCACGTCAATGTATGTCCAAGGGTTTAGAGGATAAACACATTTTAATTTTTCGAGATTATTCCAAAGTCAATTTTTGAAAAGGAAAATATTTCCCGATCTGTAGGAATCTGAGAGACAAAACTTATGTCACTTTGAGGGAACGTATATGTCAACTTCATGTCAGAGTCATGTCAATGTATGTCCAAGGGTTTGGAGGATAGAGACATTTTAATTTTTCGAGATTATTCGAAAGTCATTTTATGAAAAGGCAAATATCTCCCGATCTGTAGGAATGTGAGAGACAAAACATATTTCACTTTGAGGGAACGTATATGTCAACTTGATGTCAGAGTCACGTCAATGTATGTTCAAGGGTTTGGAGGATAGAGATAATTGAATTGTTCGAGATTATTCAAATGTCAATTTTTGAAAAGGCAAATATCTCCCGATCTGTAGGAATCTGAGAGACAAAACTTATGTCACGTTGAGGGAACGTATATGTCAACTTCATGTCAGAGGCACGTCAATGTATGTCCAAGGGTTTGGAAGATAGAGACATTTTAATTTTTTGAGATTATTCGAAAGTCAATTTTTGAAAATTCAAATATCTCCCGATCTGTAGGAATCTGAGACACAAACCTTATGTCACTTTGAGGGAACGTGTATGTCAACTTCATGTCAGAGTCACGTCAATGTATGTCAAAGGGTTTGGAGGATAGAATAATTTTAATTTTCCGAGAATATTCGAAAGTCAATTTTTGAAAAGGCAAATATCTCCCGATGTGTAGGAATCTGAGAGACAAAACTTATGTCCATTTGAGGGAGCGTATATGTCAACTTCATGTCAGAGTCACGTCAATGTATGTCCAAGGGTTTGGAGGATAGAGACATTTTAATTTTTCGAGATTATTCGAAAGTCAAATTTGAAAAGGCAAATATCTCCCGATCTGTAGGAATGTGAGAGAAGAAACTTATGTCACTTTGAGGGAACGTATATGTCAACTTCATGTCAGCGTCACGTCAATGTATGTCCAAGGGTTTCAAGGATAGAGACATTTTAATTTTTCGAGATTATTCGAATGTCAATTTCTGAAAAGGCAAATATCTCCCGATCTGTAGGAATCTGAGTGACAAACCTTATATTACTTTGAGGGAACGTATATGTCAACTTCATGTCAGAGTCACGTCAATGTATGTCCAAGGGTTTGGAGGACAGAGGCATTTTAATTTTGCGAGATTATGCGAAAGTCAATTTTTGAAAAAGCGAATATCTCCCGATCTGTAGGAATCTGAGAGACAACACTTATGTCACTTTGGGGGAACGTATATGTCAACTTCATGTCAGATTCACGTCAATGTATGTCCAAGGATTTGGAGGATAGAGACATTTAAATTTTTCAAGATTATTCGAAAGTCAATTTCTGAAAAGGCAAATATCTCCCGATCTGTAGGAACCTGAGAGACGAAACTTATGTCACTTTGAGGGAATGTATATGTTAACTTCATGTCAGAGTCACGTCAATGTATGTACAAGGGTTTGGAGGATAGAGACATTTAAATTGTTCGAAATTATTCGAAAGTCAATTTTTGAAAAGGCAAATTTCTCCCGATCTGTACGAATCTGAGAGACAAAACTTATGTCACTTTGAGGGAACGTATATGTCTACTTCATGTCAGAGTCAGGTCAATGTATGTCCAAGGGTTTGGAGGATAGAGACATTTAAATTTTTCGAGATTATTCGAAAGTCAATTTTTGAACAGGCAAATATCTCCCGATCTGTTCGAACCTGAGAGACGAAACTTGTGTCACATTGAGGGAACGTATATGTCAACTTCATGTTAGAGTCACGTCAATGTATGTCCAAGGGTTTGGAGGATAGAGACATTTTAATTTTTCGAGATTATTCGAAAGTCAAATTTGAAAAGGCAAATATCTCCCGATCTGTAGGAATGTGAGAGTAAAAACTTATGTCACTTTCAGGGAACGTATATGTCAACTTCATGTCAGAGTCACGTCAATGTATGTCCAAGGGTTTCGAGGATAGAGACATTCTAATTTTTCGAGATTATTCGAAAGTCAATTTTTGAAAAGGCAAATATCTGCCGATCTGTAGGAATCTGAGAGACAAAACTTATGTCACTTTGAGGGAACGTATATGTCAAATTCATGTCATAGTCACGTCAATTTATGAAGGGGTTTGGAGGATAGAGACATTTTAATTTTTCGAGATTATTCGAAAGTCAATTTTTGAAAAGACAAATATCTCCCGATCTGTAGGAATCTGAGAGACAACCCTTATGTCACTTTCAGGAAACGTATATGTCAACTTCACGTCAGAGTCACGTCAATGTATGCCCAAGTGTTTGGAGGATAGAGACATTTTAATTCTTCGAGATTATTCGAAAGTCAATTTCTGAAAATGCAAATATCTCCCGATCTGTAGGAATCTGAGAGACAAACCTTATGTCACTTTGAGGGAACGTATATGTCAACTTCATGTCAGAGCCACGTCAATGTATGTCCAAGGGTTTGGAGGATAGAAACATTTAAATTTTTCGAGATTATTCGAAAGTTAATTTTTGAAAAGGCAAATATCTCCCGATCTGTAGGAATCTTAAGAGACAAAACTTATGTCACTTTGAGGGAACTTATATGTCAACTTCATTTCAGAGCCACGACGATGTATGTCCAACGGTTTGGAGGATACAGACATTTTAATTTTTCGAGATTATTCGAAAGTCAATTTTTGAAAAGGCAAATATCTCCCGATCTGTAGTAATCTGAGAGACAAAACTTATGTCATTTTGAGGGAACGTATATGTCAACTTTATGTCAGAGTCACGTCAATGTATGTCCTAGGGTTTGGAGGATAGAGATATTTTAATTTTTCGAGATTATTCGAAAGTCAATTTTTGAAAAGGCAAATATCTCCCGATCTGTAGGAAAACTTATGTCACTTTGAGGGAACGTATATGTCAACTTCGTGTCAGATTCTCGTCAATGTATGTCCAAGGGTTTGGAGGATAGAGACATTTTAATTTTTCGAGATTATTCGAAATTCAATTTATGAAAAGGCAAATATCTCCCGATCTGCAGGAATCTGAGAGACAAAACTTATGTAACTTTGAGGGAACGTATATGTCAACTTCATGTCAGAGTCACGTCAATGTATGTCCAAGGGTTAGGAGGATAGAGACATTTTAATTTTTCGAGATTATTCGAAAGTCAATTTTTCAAAAGGCAAATATCTCCCGATCTGTATTAATCTGAGAGACAACACTTATGACACTTTGAGGGAACGTAAATGTCAACCCCATGTCAGATTCACGTGAATGTATGTCGAAGGGTTTGGAGGATAGAGACATTTTAATTTTTCGAGATTATTCGAAAGTCAATTTTTGAAAAGGCAAATATCTCCCGATCTGTAGGAACCTGAGAGACGAAACTTATGTCACTCTGAGGTAACATATATGTCAACTTCATGTCAGAGTTACGTCAATGTATGTCCAATGGTTTGGAGGATAGAGACATTTTAATTTTTCGAGATTATTCGAAAGTCAATTTTTCAAAAAGGCAAATATCTCCCGATCTGTAGGAATCTGAGAGACAAAACTTATGTCAATTTGAGGTAACGTATATGTTAACTTCATGTCAGAGTCACGTCAATGTATGTCCAAGGGTTTGGAGAATAGGGACATTTTAATTTTTCGAGATTATTTGAAAAACAATTCTTCAAAAGGTAAATATCTCCCGATCTGTAGGAATCTGAGAGACAAAACTGATGTAACTTTGAGGGAACGTATATGTCAACTTCATGTCAGAGTCACGTCAATGTATGTATAAGGGTTTGGAGGACAGAGGCATTTTAATTTTGCGAGATTATTCGAAAGTCAATTTATGAAAAGGCAAATATCTCCCGATCTGTAGGAATCTGAGAGACAACACTTATGTCACTTTTAGGGAACGTATATGTCAACTTCATGTCAGAGTCACGTCAATGTATGTCCAAGGGTTTGGAGGATAGAGACATTTTAATTTTTCGAGATTATACGTAAGTCAATTTCTGAAAAGGGATATATCTTCCGATCTGTAGGAACCTGAGAGACGAAACTTATGTCACTTTGAGGGAACGTAATTGTCAATTTCATGTCAGAGTCTCGTCAATGTATGTCCAAGGGTTTGGAGGATAGAGACATTTTAATTTTTCAAGATTATTCGAAAGTAAATTTTTGAAAAGGCAAATATCTCCCGATGTGTAGGAATTTGAGAGACAAAACTTATGTCACTTTGAGGGAACGTATATGTCAACTTCATGTTAGAGTCACGTCAATGTATGTGCAAGGGTTTGGTGGATAGAGATATTTGAATTGTTCGAGATTATTCAAATGTAAATTTTTGAAAAGGCAAATATCTCCCGATCTGTAGGAATCTGAGAGACAAAACTTATGTCACGTTGAGGGAACGTATATGTCAACTTCATGTCAGAGTCACGTCAATGTATGTCCAAGGGTTTGGAGGATAGAGACATTTTAATTTTTCGAGATTATTCGAAAGTCAATTTTTGAAAATTCAAATATCTCCCGATCTGTACTGATCTGAGACACAAACCTAATGTCACTTTGAGTGAACGTATATGTCAACTTCATGTCAGAGTCACGTCAATGTATGTCCAAGGATTTGGAGGATAGAGACATTTAAATTTTTCAAGATTATTCGAAAGTCAATTTCTGAAAAGGCAAATATCTCCCGATCTGTAGGAACCTGAGAGACGAAACTTATGTCACTTTGAGGGAATGTATATGTTAACTTCATGTCAGAGTCACGTCAATGTATGTACAAGGGTTTGGAGGATAGAGACATTTAAATTGTTCGAAATTATTCGAAAGTCAATTTTTGAAAAGGCAAATTTCTCCCGATCTGTACGAATCTGAGAGACAAAACTTATGTCACTTTGAGGGAACGTATATGTCTACTTCATGTCAGAGTCAGGTCAATGTATGTCCAAGGGTTTGGAGGATAGAGACATTTAAATTTTTCGAGATTATTCGAAAGTCAATTTTTGAACAGGCAAATATCTCCCGATCTGTTCGAACCTGAGAGACGAAACTTGTGTCACATTGAGGGAACGTATATGTCAACTTCATGTTAGAGTCACGTCAATGTATGTCCAAGGGTTTGGAGGATAGAGACATTTTAATTTTTCGAGATTATTCGAAAGTCAAATTTGAAAAGGCAAATATCTCCCGATCTGTAGGAATGTGAGAGTAAAAACTTATGTCACTTTCAGGGAACGTATATGTCAACTTCATGTCAGAGTCACGTCAATGTATGTCCAAGGGTTTCGAGGATAGAGACATTCTAATTTTTCGAGATTATTCGAAAGTCAATTTTTGAAAAGGCAAATATCTGCCGATCTGTAGGAATCTGAGAGACAAAACTTATGTCACTTTGAGGGAACGTATATGTCAAATTCATGTCATAGTCACGTCAATTTATGAAGGGGTTTGGAGGATAGAGACATTTTAATTTTTCGAGATTATTCGAAAGTCAATTTTTGAAAAGACAAATATCTCCCGATCTGTAGGAATCTGAGAGACAACCCTTATGTCACTTTCAGGAAACGTATATGTCAACTTCACGTCAGAGTCACGTCAATGTATGCCCAAGTGTTTGGAGGATAGAGACATTTTAATTCTTCGAGATTATTCGAAAGTCAATTTCTGAAAATGCAAATATCTCCCGATCTGTAGGAATCTGAGAGACAAACCTTATGTCACTTTGAGGGAACGTATATGTCAACTTCATGTCAGAGCCACGTCAATGTATGTCCAAGGGTTTGGAGGATAGAAACATTTAAATTTTTCGAGATTATTCGAAAGTTAATTTTTGAAAAGGCAAATATCTCCCGATCTGTAGGAATCTTAAGAGACAAAACTTATGTCACTTTGAGGGAACTTATATGTCAACTTCATTTCAGAGCCACGACGATGTATGTCCAACGGTTTGGAGGATACAGACATTTTAATTTTTCGAGATTATTCGAAAGTCAATTTTTGAAAAGGCAAATATCTCCCGATCTGTAGTAATCTGAGAGACAAAACTTATGTCATTTTGAGGGAACGTATATGTCAACTTTATGTCAGAGTCACGTCAATGTATGTCCTAGGGTTTGGAGGATAGAGATATTTTAATTTTTCGAGATTATTCGAAAGTCAATTTTTGAAAAGGCAAATATCTCCCGATCTGTAGGAAAACTTATGTCACTTTGAGGGAACGTATATGTCAACTTCGTGTCAGATTCTCGTCAATGTATGTCCAAGGGTTTGGAGGATAGAGACATTTTAATTTTTCGAGATTATTCGAAATTCAATTTATGAAAAGGCAAATATCTCCCGATCTGCAGGAATCTGAGAGACAAAACTTATGTAACTTTGAGGGAACGTATATGTCAACTTCATGTCAGAGTCACGTCAATGTATGTCCAAGGGTTAGGAGGATAGAGACATTTTAATTTTTCGAGATTATTCGAAAGTCAATTTTTCAAAAGGCAAATATCTCCCGATCTGTATTAATCTGAGAGACAACACTTATGACACTTTGAGGGAACGTAAATGTCAACCCCATGTCAGATTCACGTGAATGTATGTCGAAGGGTTTGGAGGATAGAGACATTTTAATTTTTCGAGATTATTCGAAAGTCAATTTTTGAAAAGGCAAATATCTCCCGATCTGTAGGAACCTGAGAGACGAAACTTATGTCACTCTGAGGTAACATATATGTCAACTTCATGTCAGAGTTACGTCAATGTATGTCCAATGGTTTGGAGGATAGAGACATTTTAATTTTTCGAGATTATTCGAAAGTCAATTTTTCAAAAAGGCAAATATCTCCCGATCTGTAGGAATCTGAGAGACAAAACTTATGTCAATTTGAGGTAACGTATATGTTAACTTCATGTCAGAGTCACGTCAATGTATGTCCAAGGGTTTGGAGAATAGGGACATTTTAATTTTTCGAGATTATTTGAAAAACAATTCTTCAAAAGGTAAATATCTCCCGATCTGTAGGAATCTGAGAGACAAAACTGATGTAACTTTGAGGGAACGTATATGTCAACTTCATGTCAGAGTCACGTCAATGTATGTATAAGGGTTTGGAGGACAGAGGCATTTTAATTTTGCGAGATTATTCGAAAGTCAATTTATGAAAAGGCAAATATCTCCCGATCTGTAGGAATCTGAGAGACAACACTTATGTCACTTTTAGGGAACGTATATGTCAACTTCATGTCAGAGTCACGTCAATGTATGTCCAAGGGTTTGGAGGATAGAGACATTTTAATTTTTCGAGATTATACGTAAGTCAATTTCTGAAAAGGGATATATCTTCCGATCTGTAGGAACCTGAGAGACGAAACTTATGTCACTTTGAGGGAACGTAATTGTCAATTTCATGTCAGAGTCTCGTCAATGTATGTCCAAGGGTTTGGAGGATAGAGACATTTTAATTTTTCAAGATTATTCGAAAGTAAATTTTTGAAAAGGCAAATATCTCCCGATGTGTAGGAATTTGAGAGACAAAACTTATGTCACTTTGAGGGAACGTATATGTCAACTTCATGTTAGAGTCACGTCAATGTATGTGCAAGGGTTTGGTGGATAGAGATATTTGAATTGTTCGAGATTATTCAAATGTAAATTTTTGAAAAGGCAAATATCTCCCGATCTGTAGGAATCTGAGAGACAAAACTTATGTCACGTTGAGGGAACGTATATGTCAACTTCATGTCAGAGTCACGTCAATGTATGTCCAAGGGTTTGGAGGATAGAGACATTTTAATTTTTCGAGATTATTCGAAAGTCAATTTTTGAAAATTCAAATATCTCCCGATCTGTACTGATCTGAGACACAAACCTAATGTCACTTTGAGTGAACGTATATGTCAACTTCATGTCAGAGTCACGTCAATGTATGTCCAAGGATTTGGAGGATAGAGACATTTTAATTTTTCGAGATTTTTCGAAAGTAATTTCTGAAAAGGCAAATATCTCCCGATCCGTATTAATCTGAGAGACAAAAATTATGTCACTTTGAGGAAAGTATATGTCAACTTCATGTCAGAGTCAAGTCAATGTATGTCGAAGGGTTTGGAGGAGAGAGACATTTTAATTTTTCGAGATTATTCTATAGCAATATCTGAAAAGGCAAATATCTCCTGATCTGTAGGAATCTGAGAGACAACACTTATATCACTTTGAGGGAACGTATATGTCAACTTCATTTCAGAGTCACTTCAATGTATGTCCAAGGGTTTGGAGAATAGAGACATTATAATTTTTCGAGATTATTCGAAAGTCAATTTTTGAAAAGGAAAATATTTCCCGATCTGTAGGAATCTGAGAGACAAAACTTATGTCACTTTGAGGGAACGTATATGTCAACTTCATGTCAGAGTCATGTCAATGTATGTCCAAGGGTTTGGAGGATAGAGACATTTTAATTTTTCGAGATTATTCGAAAGTCATTTTATGAAAAGGCAAATATCTCCCGATCTGTAGGAATGTGAGAGACAAAACATATTTCACTTTGAGGGAACGTATATGTCAACTTGATGTCAGAGTCACGTCAATGTATGTTCAAGGGTTTGGAGGATAGAGATAATTGAATTGTTCGAGATTATTCAAATGTCAATTTTTGAAAAGGCAAATATCTCCCGATCTGTAATAATCTGAGAGACAAAACTTATGTCACGTTGAGGGAACGTATATGTCAACTTCATGTCAGAGGCACGTCAATGTATGTCCAAGGGTTTGGAAGATAGAGACATTTTAATTTTTTGAGATTATTCGAAAGTCAATTTTTGAAAATTCAAATATCTCCCGATCTGTAGGAATCTGAGACACAAACCTTATGTCACTTTGAGGGAACGTGTATGTCAACTTCATGTCAGAGTCACGTCAATGTATGTCAAAGGGTTTGGAGGATAGAATAATTTTAATTTTCCGAGAATATTCGAAAGTCAATTTTTGAAAAGGCAAATATCTCCCGATGTGTAAGAATCTGAGAGACAAAACTTATGTCAATTTGAGGGAGCGTATATGTCAACTTCATGTCAGAGTCACGTCAATGTATGTCCAAGGGTTTGGAGGATAGAGACATTTTAATTTTTCGAGATTATTCGAAAGTCAAATTTGAAAAGGCAAATATCTCCCGATCTGTAGGAATGTGAGAGAAGAAACTTATGTCACTTTGAGGGAACGTATATGTCAACTTCATGTCAGCGTCACGTCAATGTATGTCCAAGGGTTTCAAGGATAGAGACATTTTAATTTTTCGAGATTATTCGAATGTCAATTTCTGAAAAGGCAAATATCTCCCGATCTGTAGGAATCTGAGTGACAAACCTTATATTACTTTGAGGGAACGTATATGTCAACTTCATGTCAGAGTCACGTCAATGTATGTCCAAGGGTTTGGAGGACAGAGGCATTTTAATTTTGCGAGATTATGCGAAAGTCAATTTTTGAAAAAGCGAATATCTCCCGATCTGTAGGAATCTGAGAGACAACACTTATGTCACTTTGGGGGAACGTATATGTCAACTTCATGTCAGATTCACGTCAATGTATGTCCAAGGATTTGGAGGATAGAGACATTTAAATTTTTCAAGATTATTCGAAAGTCAATTTCTGAAAAGGCAAATATCTCCCGATCTGTAGGAACCTGAGAGACGAAACTTATGTCACTTTGAGGGAATGTATATGTTAACTTCATGTCAGAGTCACGTCAATGTATGTACAAGGGTTTGGAGGATAGAGACATTTAAATTGTTCGAAATTATTCGAAAGTCAATTTTTGAAAAGGCAAATTTCTCCCGATCTGTACGAATCTGAGAGACAAAACTTATGTCACTTTGAGGGAACGTATATGTCTACTTCATGTCAGAGTCAGGTCAATGTATGTCCAAGGGTTTGGAGGATAGAGACATTTAAATTTTTCGAGATTATTCGAAAGTCAATTTTTGAACAGGCAAATATCTCCCGATCTGTTCGAACCTGAGAGACGAAACTTGTGTCACATTGAGGGAACGTATATGTCAACTTCATGTTAGAGTCACGTCAATGTATGTCCAAGGGTTTGGAGGATAGAGACATTTTAATTTTTCGAGATTATTCGAAAGTCAAATTTGAAAAGGCAAATATCTCCCGATCTGTAGGAATGTGAGAGTAAAAACTTATGTCACTTTCAGGGAACGTATATGTCAACTTCATGTCAGAGTCACGTCAATGTATGTCCAAGGGTTTCGAGGATAGAGACATTTTAATTTTTCGAGATTATTCGAATGTCAATTTATGAAAAGGCAAATATCTCCCGATCTGTAGGAATCTGAGTGACAAACCTTATATTACTTTGAAGGAACGTATATGTCAACTTCATGTCAGAGTCACGTAAATGTATGTCCAAGGGTTTGGATGACAGAGGCATTTTAATTTTGCGAGATTATTCGAAAGTCAATTTTTGAAATGGCAAATATCTCCCGATCTGTAGGAATCTTAGAGACAACCCTTATGTCACTTTGAGGGAACGTATACGTAAACTTCATGTCAGAGTCACGTCAATGTATGTCCAAGAGTTTGGAGGATACAGACATTTTAATTTTTCGAGATTAATCGAAAGTCAATTTTTGAAAAGGCAAATATCTCCCGATCTGTAAGAATCTGAGAGACAACCCTCATGTCACTTTGAGGAAACGTATATGTCAACTTCATGTCAGAGTCACGTCAATGTTTGTCCAAGGGGTTGGAGGATAGAAATATTTTAATTTTTCGAAATTATTCGATAGTCAATTTTTGAAAAGGCAGATATCTCCCGATCTGTAGGAAACTGAGAGACAAACAATATGTCACTTTTTGGGAACGTATATGTAAACTTCATATCAGATTACCGTCAATGTATGTCCAAGTGTTTGGAGGACAGAGGCATTTTAATTTTGCGAGATTATTCGAAAGTCAAATTTTGAAAAGGCAAATATCTCCCGATCTGTAGGAATCTGAGAGACAACACTTATGTCACTATGAGGGAACGTATATGTCAACTTCATGTTAGAGTCACGTCAATGTATGTCAAAGGGTTTGGAGGAGTGAGACATTCTAATTTTTCGAGATTATTCGAAAGTCAATTTTTGAAAAGGGAAATATCTGCCGATCTGTAGGAATCTGATAGACAAAACTTATGTCACTTTGAGGGAACGTATATGTCAAATTCATGTCATAGTCACGTCAATTTATGAAGGGGTTTGGAGGATAGAGACATTTTAATTTTTCGAGATTATTCGAAAGTCAATTTTTGAAAAGACAAATATCTCCCGATCTGTAGGAATCTGAGAGACAACCCTTATGTCACTTTCAGGAAACGTATATGTCAACTTCACGTCAGAGTCACGTCAATGTATGTCCAAGTGTTTGGAGGATAGAGACATTTTAATTCTTCGAGATTATTCGAAAGTCAATTTCTGAAAATGCAAATATCTCCCGATCTGTAGGAATCTGAGAGACAAACCTTAAGTCACTTTGAGGGAACGTATATGTCAACTTCATGTCAGAGTCACGTCAATGTATGTCCAAGGGTTTGGAGGATAGAAACATTTAAATTTTTCGAGATTATTCGAAAGTTAATTTTTGAAAAGGCAAATATCTCCCGATCTGTAGGAATCTTAGAGACAAAACTTATGTCACTTTGAGGGAACTTATATGTCAACTTCATTTCAGAGCCACGACAATGTATGTCCAACGGTTTGGAGGATACAGACATTTTAATTTTTCGAGATTATTCGAAAGTCAATTTTTGAAAAGGCAAATATCTCCCGATCTGTAGTAATCTGAGAGACAAAACTTATGTCATTATGAGGGAACGTATATGTCAACTTTATGTCAGAGTCACGTCAATGTATGTCCTAGGGTTTGGAGGATAGAGATATTTTAATTTTTCGAGATTATTCGAAAGTCAATTTTTGAAAAGGCAAATATCTCCCGATCTGTAGGAAAACTTATGTCACTTTGAGGGAACGTATATGTCAACTTCGTGTCAGATTCTCGTCAATGTATGTCCAAGGGTTTGGAGGATAGAGACATTTTAATTTTTCGAGATTATTCGAAATTCAATTTATGAAAAGGCAAATATCTCCCGATCTGCAGGAATCTGAGAGACAAAACTTATGTAACTTTGAGGGAACGTATATGTCAACTTCATGTCAGAGTCACGTCAATGTATGTCCAAGGGTTAGGAGGATAGAGACATTTTAATTTTTCGAGATTATTCGAAAGTCAATTTTTCAAAAGGCAAATATCTCCCGATCTGTATTAATCTGAGAGACAACACTTATGACACTTTGAGGGAACGTAAATGTCAACCCCATGTCAGATTCACGTGAATGTATGTCGAAGGGTTTGGAGGATAGAGACATTTTAATTTTTCGAGATTATTCGAAAGTCAATTTTTGAAAAGGCAAATATCTCCCGATCTGTAGGAACCTGAGAGACGAAACTTATGTCACTCTGAGGTAACATATATGTCAACTTCATGTCAGAGTTACGTCAATGTATGTCCAATGGTTTGGAGGATAGAGACATTTTAATTTTTCGAGATTATTCGAAAGTCAATTTTTCAAAAAGGCAAATATCTCCCGATCTGTAGGAATCTGAGAGACAAAACTTATGTCAATTTGAGGTAACGTATATGTTAACTTCATGTCAGAGTCACGTCAATGTATGTCCAAGGGTTTGGAGAATAGGGACATTATAATTTTTCGAGATTATTCGAAAAACAATTCTTCAAAAGGTAAATATCTCCCGATCTGTAGGAATCTGAGAGACAAAACTGATGTAACTTTGAGGGAACGTATATGTCAACTTCATGTCAGAGTCACGTCAATGTATGTATAAGGGTTTGGAGGACAGAGGCATTTTAATTTTGCGAGATTATTCGAAAGTCAATTTCTGAAAAGGCAAATATCTCCCGATCTGTAGGAATCTGAGAGACAACACTTATGTCACTTTTAGGGAACGTATATGTCAACTTCATGTCAGAGTCACGTCAATGTATGTCCAAGGGTTTGGAGGATAGAGACATTTTAATTTTTCGAGATTATACGAAAGTCAATTTCTGAAAAGGGATATATCTTCCGATCTGTAGGAACCTGAGAGACGAAACTTATGTCACTTTGAGGGAACGTAATTGTCAATTTCATGTCAGAGTCTCGTCAATGTATGTCCAAGGGTTTGGAGGATAGAGACATTTTAATTTTTCAAGATTATTCGAAAGTCAATTTTTGAAAAGGCAAATATCTCCCGATGTGTAGGAATTTGAGAGACAAAACTTATGTCTCTTTGAGGGAAGGTATATGTCAACTTCATGTTAGAGTCACGTCAATGTATGTGCAAGGGTTTGGAGGATAGAGATATTTGAATTGTTCGAGATTATTCAAATGTAAATTTTTGAAAAGGCAAATATCTCCCGATCTGTAGGAATCTGAGAGACAAAACTTATGTCACGTTGAGGGAAGGTATATGTCAACTTCATGTCAGAGTCACGTCAATGTATGTCCAAGGGTTTGGAGGATAGAGACATTTTAATTTTTCGAGATTATTCGAAAGTCAATTTTTGAAAATTCAAATATCTCCCGATCTGTACTGATCTGAGACACAAACCTAATGTCACTTTGAGTGAACGTATATGTCAACTTCATGTCAGAGTCACGTCAATGTATGTCCAAGGGTTTGGAGGATAGAGACATTTTAATTTTTCGAGATTTTTCGAAAGTAATTTCTGAAAAGGCAAATATCTCCCGATCCGTATTAATCTGAGAGACAAAAATTATGTCACTTTGAGGAAAGTATATGTCAACTTCATGTCAGAGTCAAGTCAATGTATGTCGAAGGGTTTGGAGGAGAGAGACATTTTAATTTTTCGAGATTATTCGATAGCAATATCTGAAAAGGCAAATATCTTCTGATCTGTAGGAATCTGAGAGACAACACTTATATCACTTTGAGGGAACGTATATGTCAACTTCATTTCAGAGTCACTTCAATGTATGTCCAAGGGTTTGGAGAATAGAGACATTTTAATTTTTCGAGATTATTCGAAAGTCAATTTTTGAAAAGGAAAATATTTCCCGATCTGTAGGAATCTGAGAGACAAAACTTATGTCACTTTGAGGGAACGTATATGTCAACTTCATGTCAGAGTCATGTCAATGTATGTCCAAGGGTTTGGAGGATAGAGACATTTTAATTTTTCGAGATTATTCGAAAGTCATTTTATGAAAAGGCAAATATCTCCTGATCTGTAGGAATGTGAGAGACAAAACATATTTCACTTTGAGGGAACGTATATGTCAACTTGATGTCAGAGTCACGTCAATGTATGTTCAAGGGTTTGGAGGATAGAGATAATTGAATTGTTCGAGATTATTCAAATGTCAATTTTTGAAAAGGCAAATATCTCCCGATCTGTAGGAATCTGAGAGACAAAACTTATGTCACGTTGAGGGAACGTATATGTCAACTTCATGTCAGAGGCACGTCAATGTATGTCCAAGGGTTTGGAAGATAGAGACATTTTAATTTTTTGAGATTATTCGAAAGTCAATTTTTGAAAATTCAAATATCTCCCGATCTGTAGGAATCTGAGACACAAACCTTATGTCACTTTGAGGGAACGTGTATGTCAACTTCATGTCAGAGTCACGTCAATGTATGTCAAAGGGTTTGGAGGATAGAATAATTTTAATTTTCCGAGAATATTCGAAAGTCAATTTTTGAAAAGGCAAATATCTCCCGATCTGTAGGAATCTGAGAGACAACACTTATGTCACTTTGGGGGAACGTATATGTCAACTTCATGTCAGATTCACGTCAATGTATGTCCAAGGATTTGGAGGATAGAGACATTTAAATTTTTCAAGATTATTCGAAAGTCAATATCTGAAAAGGCAAATATCTCCCGATCTGTAGGAACCTGAGAGACGAAACTTATGTCACTTTGAGGGAATGTATATGTTAACTTCATGTCAGAGTCACGTCAATGTATGTACAAGGGTTTGGAGGATAGAGACATTTAAATTGTTCGAAATTATTCGAAAGTCAATTTTTGAAAAGGCAAATTTCTCCCGATCTGTACGAATCTGAGAGACAAAACTTATGTCACTTTGAGGGAACGTATATGTCTACTTCATGTCAGAGTCACGTCAATGTATGTCCAAGGGTTTGGAGGATAGAGACATTTAAATTTTTCGAGATTATTCGAAAGTCAATTTTTGAACAGGCAAATATCTCCCGATCTGTTCGAACCTGAGAGACGAAACTTGTGTCACATTGAGGGAACGTATATGTCAACTTCATGTTAGAGTCACGTCAATGTATGTCCAAGGGTTTGGAGGATAGAGACATTTTAATTTTTCGAGATTATTCGAAAGTCAAATTTGAAAAGGCAAATATCTCCCGATCTGTAGGAATGTGAGAGTAAAAACTTATGTCACTTTGAGGGAACGTATATGTCAACTTCATGTCAGAGTCACGTCAATGTATGTCCAAGGGTTTCGAGGATAGAGACATTTTAATTTTTCGAGATTATTCGAATGTCAATTTCTGAAAAGGCAAATATCTCCCGATCTGTAGGAATCTGAGTGACAAACCTTATATTACTTTGAAGGAACGTATATGTCAACTTCATGTCAGAGTCACGTAAATGTATGTCCAAGGGTTTGGAGGACAGAGGCATTTTAATTTTGCGAGATTATTCGAAAGTCAATTTTTGAAATGGCAAATATCTCCCGATCTGTAGGAATCTTAGAGAAAACCCTTATGTCACTTTGAGGGAACGTATACGTAAACTTCATGTCAGAGTCACGTCAATGTATGTCCAAGAGTTTGGAGGATACAGACATTTTAATTTTTCGAGATTATCCGAAAGTCAATTTTTGAAAAGGCAAATATCTCCCGATCTGTAAGAATCTGAGAGACAACCCTCATGTCACTTTGAGGAAACGTATATGTCAACTTCATGTCAGATTCACGTCAATGTATGTCCAAGGGGTTGGAGGATAGAAATATTTTAATTTTTCGAAATTATTCGATAGTCAATTTTTGAAAAGGCAGATATCTCCCGATCTGTAGGAAACTGAGAGACAAACAATATGTCACTTTTTGGGAACGTATATGTAAACTTCATATCAGATTACCTTCAATGTATGTCCAAGTGTTTGGAGGACAGAGGCATTTTAATTTTGCGAGATTATTCGAAAGTCAAATTTTGAAAAGACAAATATCTCCCGATCTGTAGGAATCTGAGAGACAACCCTTATGTCACTTTCAGGAAACGTATATGTCAACTTCACGTCAGAGTCACGTCAATGTATGTCCAAGTGTTGGGAGGATAGAGACATTTTAATTCTTCGAGATTATTCGAAAGTCAATTTCTGAAAATGCAAATATCTCCCGATCTGTAGGAATCTGAGAGACAAACCTTATGTCACTTTGAGGGAACGTATATGTCAACTTCATGTCAGAGTCACGTCAATGTATGTCCAAGGGTTTGGAGGATAGAAACATTTAAATTATTCGAGATTATTCGAAAGTGAATTTTTGAAAAGGCAAATATCTCCCGATCTGTAGGAATCTTAGAGACAAAACTTATGTCACTTTGAGGGAACTTATATGTCAACTTCATTTCAGAGCCACGACAATGTATGTCCAACGGTTTGGAGGATACAGACATTTTAATTTTTCGAGATTATTCGAAAGTCAATTTTTGAAAAGGCAAATATCTCCCGATCTGTAGTAATCTGAGAGACAAAACTTATGTCATTTTGAGGGAACGTATATGTCAACTTTATGTCAGAGTCACGTCAATGTATGTCCTAGGGTTTGGAGGATAGAGATACTTTAATTTTTCGAGATTATTCGAAAGTCAATTTTTGAAAAGGCAAATATCTCCCGATCTGTAGGAAAACTTATGTCACTTTGAGGGAACGTATATGTCAACTTCGTGTCAGATTCTCGTCAATGTGTGTCCAAGGGTTTGGAGGATAGAGACATTTTAATTTTTCGAGATTATTCGAAATTCAATTTATGAAAAGGCAAATATCTCCCGATCTGCAGGAATCTGAGAGACAAAACTTATGTAACTTTGAGGGAACGTATATGTCAACTTCATGTCAGAGTCACGTCAATGTATGTCCAAGGGTTAGGAGGATAGAGACATTTTAATTTTTCGAGATTATTCGAAAGTCAATTTTTCAAAAGGCAAATATCTCCCGATCTGTATTAATCTGAGAGACAACACTTATGACACTTTGAGGGAACGTAAATGTCAACCCCATGTCAGATTCACGTGAATGTATGTCGAAGGGTTTGGAGGATAGAGACATTTTAATTTTTCGAGATTATTCGAAAGTCAATTTTTGAAAAGGCAAATATCTCCCGATCTGTAGGAACCTGAGAGACGAAACTTATGTCACTCTGAGGTAACATATATGTCAACTTCATGTCAGAGTTACGTCAATGTATGTCCAATGGTTTGGAGGATAGAGACATTTTAATTTTTCGAGATTATTCGAAAGTCAATTTTTCAAAAAGGCAAATATCTCCCGATCTGTAGGAATCTGAGAGACAAAACTTATGTCAATTTGAGGTAACGTATATGTTAACTTCATGTCAGAGTCACGTCAATGTATGTCCAAGGGTTTGGAGAATAGGGACATTTTAATTTTTCGAGATTATTCGAAAAACAATTCTTCAAAAGGTAAATATCTCCCGATCTGTAGGAATCTGAGAGACAAAACTGATGTAACTTTGAGGGAACGTATATGTTAACTTCATGTCAGAGTCACGTCAATGTATGTATAAGGGTTTGGAGGACAGAGGCATTTTAATTTTGCGAGATTATTCGAAAGTCAATTTATGAAAAGGCAAATATCTCCCGATCTGTAGGAATCTGAGAGACAACACTTATGTCACTTTTAGGGAACGTATATGTCAACTTCATGTCAGAGTCACGTTAATGTATGTCCAAGGGTTTGGAGGATAGAGACATTTTAATTTTTCGAGATTATACGAAAGTCAATTTCTGAAAAGGGATATATCTTCCGATCTGTAGGAACCTGAGAGACGAAACTTATGTCACTTTGAGGGAACGTAATTGTCAATTTCATGTCAGAGTCTCGTCAATGTATGTCCAAGGGTTTGGAGGATAGAGACATTTTAATTTTTCAAGATTATTCGAAAAACAATTTTTGAAAAGGCAAATATCTCCCGATCTGTAGGAATTTGAGAGACAAAACTTATGTCACTTTGAGGGAACGTATATGTCAACTTCATGTTAGAGTCACGTCAATATATGTGCAAGGGTTTGGAGGATAGAGATATTTGAATTGTTCGAGATTATTCAAATGTAAATTTTTGAAAAGGCAAATATCTCCCGATCTGTAGGAATCTGAGAGACAAAACTTATGTCACGTTGAGGGAACGTATATGTCAACTTCATGTCAGAGTCACGTCAATGTATGTCCAAGGGTTTGGAGGATAGAGACATTTTAATTTTTCGAGATTATTCGAAAGTCAATTTTTGAAAAGGCAAATATCTCCCGATCTGTACTGATCTGAGACACAAACCTAATGTCACTTTGAGTGAACGTATATGTCAACTTCATGTCAGAGTCACGTCAATGTATGTCCAAGGGTTTGGAGGATAGAGACATTTTAATTTTTCGAGATTTTTCGAAAGTAATTTCTGAAAAGGCAAATATCTCCAGATCCGTATTAATCTGAGAGACAAAAATTATGTCACTTTGAGGAAAGTATATGTCAACTTCATGTCAGAGTCAAGTCAATGTATGTCGAAGGGTTTGGAGGAGAGAGACATTTTAATTTTTCGAGATTATTCGATAGCAATATCTGAAAAGGCAAATATTTCCTGATCTGTAGAATCTGAGAGACAACACTTATATCACTTTGAGGGAACGTATATGTCAACTTCATTTCAGAGTCACTTCAATGTATGTCCAAGGGTTTGGAGAATAGAGACATTTTAATTTTTCGAGATTATTCGAAAGTCAATTTTTGAAAAGGAAAATATTTCCCGATCTGTAGGAATCTGAGAGACAAAACTTATGTCACTTTGAGGGAACGTATATGTCAACTTCACGTCAGAGTCATGTCAAAGTATGTCCAAGGGTTTGGAGGATAGAGACATTTTAATTTTTCGAGATTATTCGAAAGTCATTTTATGAAAAGGCAAATATCTCCCGATCTGTAGGAATGTGAGAGACAAAACATATTTCACTTTGAGGGAACGTATATGTCAACTTGATGTCAGAGTCACGTCAATGTATGTTCAAGGGTTTGGAGGATAGAGATAATTGAATTGTTCGAGATTATTCGAAAGTCAATTTTTGAAAATTCAAATATCTCCCGATCTGTAGGAATCTGAGACACAAACCTTATGTCACTTTGAGGGAACGTGTATGTCAACTTCATGTCAGAGTCACGTCAATGTATGTCAAAGGGTTTGGAGGATAGAATAATTTTAATTTTCCGAGAATATTCGAAAGTCAATTTTTGAAAAGGCAAATATCTCCCGATGTGTAGGAATCTGAGAGACAAAACTTATGTCAATTTGAGGGAGCGTATATGTCAACTTCATGTCAGAGTCACGTCAATGTATGTCCAAGTGTTTGGAGGATAGACATTTTAATTTTTCAATATTATTCGAGTGTCAATTTTTGAAAAGGCAAATATCTCCCGATCTGTAAGAATCTGAGAGACAAAACTTATGTCACTTTGAGGGAACTTATATGTCAACTTCATGTCAGAGTCTTGTCAATGTATGTCCAATGGTTTGGAGGATAGAGACATTTTAATTTTTCGAGATTATTCGAAAGTCAATTTTTGAAAATTCAAATATCTTCCGAATTGTAGGTATCTGAGAGACAAACCTTATGTCACTTTGAGGGAACGTATATGTCAACTTCATGTCAGAATCTGGTCAATGTATGTCCAAGGGTTTGGAGGATAGAGACATTTCAATTTTTCGAGATTATTCGAAAGTCAATTTTTGAAAAGGCAAATAACTTCCGATCTGTAGGAATCTGAAATACAAAACTTATGTCACTTTGAGGGAACGTATATGTCAACTTAATGTCAGAGTCACGTCAAAGTATGTCCAAGGGTTTGGAGGATAGAGGTATTTGAATTTTTCGAGATTATTCAAATATCAATTTTTGAAAAGGCAAATATCTCCCGATCTGTAGGAATCTGAGAGACAAAACTTAAGTCACTATGAGGGAACGTATATGTCAACTTCATGTCAGGGCCACGTCAATGTAAGTCCAACGGTTAGGAGTATAGACTCATTTGAATTTTTCGAGATTATTCGAAAATCAATTTTTGAAAAGGCAAATATCTCCCGATCTGTAGGAATCTGAGACACAAACCTTACGTCACTTTGACGAAACGTGTATGTCAACTTCATGTTAGAGTCACGTCAATGTATGTAAAGGGTTTGGAGGATAGAGACATTTTAATTTTTCGAGATTATTCGAAAGTCAATTTTTGAAAAGGCAAATATCTCCCGATCTGTAGGAATCTGAGAGACAAAACTTATGTCACGTTGAGGGAACTTATATGTCAACTTCATGTCAGAGTCTTGTCAATGTATGTCCAAGGGTTTGGAGGATAAAGACATTTAAATTTTTCGAGATTATTCGAAAGTCAATTTATGAAAAGGCAAATATCTCCCGATATGTAGGAATCTGAGAGACAAAACTTATGTCAATTTGAGGCAACGTGTATGTCAACTTCATGTCAGAGTCACGTCAATGTATGTCCAAGGGTTTGGTGGATAGAGACATTTAAATTTTTCGATATTATTCGGGTGTCAATTTTTGAAAAGGCAAATATCTCCCGATCTGTAGGAATCTGAGAGACAGAGCTTATGTCACTTTGAGGGAACTTATATGTCAACTTCATGTCAGAGTCACGTCAATGTATGTCCAAGGGTTTGGTGGATAGAGACATTTAAATTTTTCGATATTATTCGAGTGTCAAGTTTTGAAAAGGCAAATATCTACCGATCTGTAGGAATCTGAGAGACAAAACTTATGTCACTTTGAGGGAACGCATATGTCAACTTCATGTCAGTCACGTCAATGTATGTCCAAGGGTTTGGAGGATAAAGACATTTAAATTTTCGAGATTATTCGAAAGTTAAATTATTAAAAGACAAATATGTCCCGATCTGTAAAAATCTGAGAGACAAAACTTATGTCACTTTTAGGTAACGTATATGTCAACTTCGCTTTAGAGTCACGTCAATGTATGTCCAAGGGTTTGGAGGATAGAGACATTTTAATTTTTCGAGATTATTCGAAAGTCAATTTTTGAAAAGGCAAATATCTCCCGATCTGTAGGAATCTGCGAGACAAAACTTATGTCACTTTGAGGGAACGTATATGTAAACTTCATATCAGAGTCACGTCAATGTGTGTAAAAGGGTTTGGAGGATAGAGACATTTTAATTTTTCGAGATTATTCGAAAGTCAATTTTTGAAAAGGCAAATATCTCCCGATCTGTAGGAATCTGCGAGACAAAACTTTTGTCACTATGAGGGAACGTATATGTAAACTTCATGTCATAGTCACGTCAATGTATGTCTAAGGGTTTGGAGGTTAGAGACATTTTAATTTTCCGAGATTATTCGAAAGTCAATTTTTGAAAGGGCAAATATCTTCCGATCTGTAGGAATTTGAGGGACAAAACTTATGTCACTTTGAGGGAACGTATATGTCAACTTCATGTCAGAGTCACGTCAAAGTATGTCCAACGGTTTGGAGGATAGAGATATTTGAATTGTTCGAGATTATTCAAATGTCAATTTTTGAAAAGGCAAATATCTCCCGATGTGTAGGAATGTGAGATACATAAACTTATGTCACGTTGAGAGAAAGTATATGTCAACTTCATGTCAGAGTCACGTCAATGTATGTCTAAAGGTTTGGTGGATAGAGAAATTTTAATTTTTCGAGATTATTCGAAAGTCAATTTTTGAAAAGGCAAATATCTCCCGATTTTTACGAATCTGAGAGACAAACCTTATGTCACTTTGAGGGAACGTATATGTCAACTTCATGTCAGAGTCTGGTCAATGTATGTCCAAGGGTTTGGAGGATAGAGACATTTCAATTTTTCGAAATTATTCGAAAGTCAATTTTTGAAAAGGCAAATATCTTACGATCTGTAGGAATCTGAGAGACAAAACTTATGTCACTTTGAGGGAACGTATATGTTAACTTCATGTCAGAGTCACGTCAAAGTATGTCCAAGGGTTTGGAGGATAGAGATATTTGAATTTTTCGAGATTATTCAAATGTCAATTTTTGAAAAGGCAAATATCTCCCGATCTGTAGGAATCTGAGAGACAAAACTTATGTCACTTTGAGGGAACGTATATGTCAACTTCACTTTAGAGCCACGTCAATGTAAGTCCAAGGGTTAGGTGTATAGACTCATTTGAATTTTTCGAGATTATTCGAAAATCAATTTTTGAAAACGCAAATATCTCCCGATCTGTAGGAATCTGAGAGACAAACCTTATGTCACTTTGAGGGAACGTATATGTCAACTTCATGTCAGAGTCTGGTCATTGTATGTCCAAGGGTTTGGAGGATAGAGACATTTCAATTTTTCGAAATTATTCGAAAGTCAATTTTTGAAAAGGCAAATATCTCCCGATCTGTAGGAATCTGAGAGACAAAACTTATGTCACTTTGAGGGAACGCATATGTCAACTTCATGTCAGAGTCACGTCAATGTATGTAAAGGGTTTGGAGGATAGAGACATTTAAATTTTCGAGATTATTCGAAAGTCAAATTTTGAAAAGGCAAATATCTCCCGATCTGTAGGAATCTGAGAGACAAAACTTATGTCACTTTGAGGGAACGTATATGTCAACTTCATGTCAGAGTCACGTCAAATTATGTCCAAGTGTTTGGAGGATAGAGATATTTGAATTGTTCGAGGTTATTCAAATGTCAATTTTTGAAAAGGCAAATATCTCCCGATCTGTAGGAATCTGAGAGACAAAACTTATGTCACGTTGAGGGAACGTATATGTCAACTTCATGTCAGAGTCACGTCAATGTATGTCCAAGGGTTTGGATTATAGAGAGATTTTAATTTTTCGAGATTATTCGAAAGTCAATTTTTGAAAATTCAAATATCTCCCGATCTGTAGGAATCTGAGACACAATCCTTATGTCACTTTGAGGGAACGTGTATGTCAACTTCATGTCAGAGTCACGTCAATGTATGTCCAAGGGTTTGGAGGATAGAATAATTTTAATTTTCCGAGAATATTCGAAAGTCAATTTTTGAAAAGGCAAATATCTCCCGATGTGTAGGAATCTGAGTGACAAAACTTATGTCAATTTGAGGGAACGTATATGTCAACTTCATGTCAGAGTCACGTCAATGTATGTCCAAGGGTTTGGAGGATAGACATTTTAATTTTTCGATATTATTCGAGTGTCAATTTTTGAAAAGGCAAATATCTCCCGATCTGTAAGAATCTGAGAGACAAAACTTATGTCACTTTGAGGGAACTTATATATCAACTTCATGTCAGAGTCTTGTCAATGTATGTCCAATGGTTTGGAGGATAGAGACATTTTAATTTTTCGAGATTATTCGAAAGTCAATTTTTGAAAATTCAAATATCTCCCGAACTTTAGGAATCTGAGAGACAAACCTTATGTCACTTTGAGGGAACGTATATGTCAACTTCATGTCAGAATCTGGTCAATGTATGTCCAAGGGTTTGGAGGATAGAGACAATTCAATTTTTCGAGATTATTCCTTAGTCAATTTTTGAAAAGGCAAATATCTTCCGATCTGTAGGAATCTGAAATTCAAAACTTATGTCACTTTGAGGGAACGTATATGTCAACTTCATGTCAGAGTCACGTCAAAGTATGTCCAAGGGTTTGGAGGATAGAGGTATTTGAATTTTTCGAGATTATTCAAATATCAATTTTTGAAAAGGCAAATATCTCCCGATCTGTAGGAATCTGAGACACAAACCTTACGTCACTTTGAGGGAACGTGTATGTCAACTTCATGTTAGAGTCACGTCAATGTATGTAAAGGGTTTGGAGGATAGAGAAATTTTAATTTTTCGAGATTATTGGAAAGTCAATTTTTGAAAAGGCAAATATCTTCCGATCTGTAGGAATCTGAGAGACAAGACTTATGTTACTTTGAGGGAACGTATATGTTAACTTCATGTCAGAGTCACGTCAAAGTATGTCCAAGGGTTTGGAGGATAGAGATATTTGAATTTTTCGAGATTATTCAAATGTCAATTATTGGAAAGGCAAATATCTCCCGATCTGTAGGAATCTGAGAGACAAAACTTATGTCACGTTGAGGGAACGTATATGTTAACTTCATGTCAGAGTCTCGTCAAAGTATGTCCAAGGGTTTGGAGGATAGAGACATTTTAATTTTTCGAGATTATTCGAAATTCAATTTGTGAAAAGGCAAATATCTCCCGATCTGTAGGAATCTGAGAAACAAATCTTATGTCACTTTGAGGGAACGTATATTCCAACTTCATGTCCGAGTCACGTCAATGTATGTCCAAGGGTTTGGAGGATAGAGACATTTAAATTTTTCGATATTATTCGAGTGTTAATTTTTGAAAAGGCAAATATCTACCGATCTGTAGGAATCTGAGAGACAAAACTTATGTCACTTTGAGGGAACGTATATGTCAACTTCATGTCAGTCACGTCAATGTATGTCCAAGGGTTTGGAGGATAGAGACATTTAAATTTTTCGAGATTATTCGAAAGTCAAATTTTTAAAAGGCAAATATGTCCCGATCTGTAGGAATCTGAGAGACAAAACTTATGTCACTTTTAGGTAACGTATATGTCAACTTCACTTTAGAGTCACGTCAATGTATGTCCAAGGGTTTGGAAGGATAGATACATTTCAATTTTTCGAGATTATTCGAAAGTCAATTTTTGAAAAGGCAAATATCTCCCGATCTGTAGAAATCTGCGAGACAAAACTTATGTCACTTCTAGGGAGCGTATATGTAAACTTCATGTCAGAGTCACGTCAATGTGTGTAAAAGGGTTTGGAGGATAGAGACATTTTAATTTTTCGAGATTATTCGAAAGTCAATTTTTGAAAAGGCAAATATCTCCCGATGTGTAGGAATCTGAGTGACAAAACTTATGTCAATTTGAGGGAACGTATATGTCAACTTCATGTCATAGTCACGTCAATGTATGTCCAAGGGTTTCGAGGATAGAGATATTTGAATTGTTCGAGATTATTCAAATGTCAATTTTTGAAAAGGCAAATATCTCCCGATCTGTTGGAATCTGAGACACAAACCTTATGTCACTTTGAGGGAAGGTGTATGTCAACTTCATGTTAGAGTCACGTCAATGTATGTCTAAGGGTTTGGAGGTTAGAGACATTTTAATTTTTCGAGATTATTCGAAAGTCAATTCTTGAAAGGGCAAATATCTTCCGATCTGTAGAAATCTGAGAGACAAAACTTATGTCACGTTGAGGGAACGTGTATGTCAACTTCATGTCAGATTCACGTCAATGTAAGTCCAAGGGTTTGGAGGATAGAAACATTTTAATTTTCCGAGAATATTCGAAAGTCAATTTTTGAAAAGGCAAATATCTCCCGATGTGTAGGAATCTGAGAGACAAAACTTATGTCACGTTGAGGGAACGTATTAGTCAACTTCATGTCAAATTCACGTCAATGTATGTCCAAGGGTTTGGAGGATAGAGACATTTTAATTCTTCGATATTATTCCAGTGTCAATTTTTGAAAAGGCAAATATCTTTGAGGGAACTGATATGTCAACTTCATGTCAGAGTCTTGCCAATGTATGTCCAAGTGTTTGGAGAATAGAGACATTTAAATTTTTCGAGATTATTCGAAAGTCAATTTTTGAAAAGGCAAATATCTCCCGATTTTTACGAATCTGAGAGACAAACCTTATGTCACTTTGAGGGAATGTATATGTCAAATTCATGTCAGAGTCTGGTCAATGTATGTCCAAGTGTTTGGAGGATAGAGACATTTCAATTTTTCGAAATTATTCGAAAGTCAATTTTTGAAAAGGCAAATATCTTACGATCTGTAGGAATCTGAGAGACAAAACTTATGTCACTTTGAGGGAACGTATATGTCAACTTCATGTCAGAGTCACGTCAAAGTATGTCCAAGGGTTTGGAGGATAGAGATATTTGAATTTTTCGAGATTATTCAAATGTCAATTTTTGAAAAGGCAAATATCTCCCGATCTATAGGAATCTGAGAGACAAAACTTAAGTCACTATGAGGGAACGTATATGTCAACTTCATGTCAGAGTCACGTCAATGTATGTCCAAGGGTTTGGAGAATAGAGACATTTTAATTTTTCGAGATTATTCGAAAGTCAATTTTTGAAAAGTCAATTATCTCCTGATCTGTAGGAATCTGAGAGACAAAACTTATGTCCCTTTGAGGGAACGTATATGTCAACTTCATGTCAGGGTCACGTCAATGTATGTCCAAGGGTTTGAAGGATAGAAACATTTTAATTTTCCGAGAATATTCGAAAGTCAATTTTTGAAAAGGCAAATATCTCGCGATGTGTAAGAATCTGAGAGACAAAACTTATGTCAATTTGAGGGAACGTATATATCAACTTCATGTCAGAGTCACGTCAATGTATGTCCAAGGGTTTGGAGGATAGAGACATTTTAATTTTTCGAGATTATTCGAAAGTCAATCTATGAAAAGGCAAATATCTCCCGATCTGTAGGAATCTGCGAGACAAAACTTATGTCACTTTGAGGGAACATATATGTCAACTTCATGTCAAAGTCGTGTCAATGTATGTCCAAGGGTTTGAGGATAGAGACATATAAATTTTTCGAGATTATTCGAAAGTCAATTTTTGAAAAGGCAAATATCTCCCGATCTGTAGGAATCTGAGAGACAAACCTTATGTCACTTTGAGGGAAAGTATATGTCAACTTCATGTCAGAGTCTGGTCAATGTATGTCCAAGGGTTTGGAAGGATAGATACATTTCAATTTTTCGAGATTATTCGAAAGTCAATTTTTGAAAAGGCAAATATCTCCCGATCTGTAGGAATCTGCGAGACAAAACTTATGTAACTATGAGGGAACGTATATGTCAGCTTCATGTCAGAGCAACGTCAATGTATGTCAAAGGGTTTGGAGGATAGAGAAATTTAATTTTTCGAGATTATTCAGAAGTCAATTTTTGAAAAGGCAAATATCTCCCGATCTGTAGGTATCTGAGAGACAAAACTTATGTCACTTTGAGGAGACATATATGTCAACTTCATGTCAGAGCCACGTCAATGTAAGCCCAAGGGTTTGGAGTATAGACTCATTTGAATTTTTCGAGATTATACGAAAACCAATTTTCGAAAAGGCAAATATCTCCCGATCTGTAGGAATCTGAGACACAAACCTTATGTCACTTTGAGGGAACGTTTATGTCAACTTCATGTTAGTGGCACGTCAATGTATGTTTAAGGGTTTGGAGGATACAGACATTTTAATTTTTCGAGATTATTCGAAAGTCAATTTTTGAAAGGGCAAATATCTTCCGATCTGTAGGAATCTGAGAGACAAAACTTAAGTCACTTTGAGGGAACGTATATGTCAACTTCATGTCAGAGCCACGTCAATGTATGTCCAAGGGTTTGGAGGATAGAGACATTTAAATTTTTCAAGATTATTCGAAAGTCAAATTTTTAAAAGGCAAATAACTCCCGATCTGTAGGAATCTGAGAGACAAAACTTATGTCACTTTTAGGTAACGTAAATGTCAACTTCACTTTAGAGTCACGTCAATGTATGTCCAAGGGTTTGGAGGATAAAGACATTTTAATTTTTCGAGATTATTCGAAATTCAATTTGTGAAAAGGCATATATCTCCCGATCTGTAGGAATGTGAGAGACAAAACTTCTGTCACTTTGAGGGAACGTATATGTCAACTTCATGTCAGAGTCACGTCAATGTATGTCTAACTGTTTGGAGGATAGAACAATTTAAATTTTCCGAGATTATTGGAAAGTCAATTTTTGAAAAGGCAAATATCTCCCGATCTGTAGGAATCTGAGAGACAAAACTTATGTCACTTTGAGGGAACGTATATGTAAACTTTATGTCAGAGTCACGTCAATGTGTGTAAAAGGGTTTGGAGGATAGAGACATTTTAATTTTTCGAGATTATTCGAAAGTCAATTATTCAAAGGCAAATATCTCCCGATCTATATTAATCTGAGAGACAAAACTCATGTCACTTGGAGGTAATGTATATATCATAATGTCAGAATCACGTCAATGTAATTCCAAGGGTTTTCAGGATAGAAAACTTTTAATGTTTGAAGGTTATTGGACAGTCAATTTTTCAAGGGCACATAACTCCCGATCTGCAGGAACTTGAGAAACACAACTCATGTCACTTTGAGGTAACGTATATATCATCGTGTCAGGGTCACGTCAATGTAAGTCCAAAGGTTTGGAGGATAGAGAACTTTTAATTTTCAAGGGGTATTCGAATCTCAATTTTTCAAAGGCATATTTCTCCAGATCTGTAGGAAACTGAGAGACAAAATTCATTTCAGTTTGAGGTAACGTATATATCATCGTCATGTCAGAGTCACGTCAATGTAAGTCCATGAGTTTGCATTATAAAGAACTTTTAATTTTGAAGTTTATTCGAAAGTTAATTTTTCAAAGGCATATATCTCCCGATCTGTAGGAAACTGAGATACAAAACTCATGTCAGTTTGAGGGAACATATATGTCATCGTCATATCAAAGTCACGTCATTGTAATTCCAAGGGTTTGCAGGATAGAGAACTTTTAATTTTTGAAGGTTATCCGAAAGTCAACGTTTCAAAGGACTATATCTCCCGATCTGTAGGTAACTGAGAGACACAACTCATGTCAGTTTGAGGTAACGTATATAACATCGTAATGTTACCGTCACGTCAATATAAGTCCAAGTGTTTGGAGGATAGTGACCTTTCAAAGTTTCAAGGGTATTCGAAACTCAATATTCAAAGATATATATCTTCCGATCTGTAAGAATCTGAGAAACAAAATTCATGTCAGAATGAGTTAACGTATATGTAAACATTATGTCAGAGTCACGTCAATGTAAGTCCAAGGGTTTGCAAGATAGAGACCTTTTAATTTTTCAACGTTATTCGAAAATCAATATTTCAAAGGCATATATATTCCGATCTGTAGGAATCCGAGAGACAAAACTTATGTCACTTTGAGGTAACGTATATGTCATCATCATGGCAGAGTCAAGACAATGTAAGTACAAGGTCTTGGAGGATAGACACCTTTTAATTCTTCAAGGGTATTCGAAAGTTAATTTAAAAAGGAATATATCTCCGGATCTGTAGGAATCTGAGAGACATAACTCATGTCAGTTTGATTTAACCTATATGTCATCGCCATGTCAGAGTCCTGTGAATGTAAGTCCAAGAGTTTGGAAAATAGAGAACTTTTAATTTTTCAAGGATATTCGAAAGTCAATTTTTCAAAATCTTGACAAAGAATAATTTTAAATGGATACTTTGCTGCATCATTTAATATCGGTCTATGTCCACTTTTGTGTCAGGTTTGTTTAGCTTTTTTTTCAACTTATATTATGTTTCCGTTGCGTCTGCTGATAAACAAGACTAATGTTGCAACGTTGAATATGTTCATGCCAAAATGACTCAAGTGCAAGGTTACCGTATTATAAAGTTTTTTCCGAAAAGTACTATTTTCAGCATTAAAAAGAGTTTCGCAGATGAACTGTGAAGTCTAGCGGTCGGAATTGGCACTTATACTATAACACCAAGAAACCAACGTAGTTATTAAGTTTCTTTCATGCAACTGCATTATACATCTTGAGCGAAAATTACATTACAATTTAAAAGAAGTAATGACGTTTTATTTAGGTAAAGTACTCGAAAACAAATTTTTCTACGACCTTGGACAAAAATTCAAATTTCCCAACGTACTGCTGGAGTTTCCAGGCATTTTCCTAAAAGACGTGAAGATCCTATAAATTATTAATGGCGGATTACAATCGTAGGAAGCGTGCTTTTTGCTGTTCTGTAGATGAAGAAACGCATTCATCGACCGCTGCAGAACGTCCTTACCAAATAAGTTTTGGGGAGCAGTCTCCTAGCAGTGTATTCAATATTATGTGGCATTCGCAGTTCAAGAAGATGAAGAATTCTTCGGTAACAAACCGTGTTTACTGAAGAAACTACGTTTCACGAAAGTGGTTAGTAACCATTTCTAACCATGCGGGGATCAGAATCGCCCGGGTTCGTAGTTGAACATGATCACCGCTTTCCGAAACTGAACAGCTATAAACAAAAACTTTGATGTTGGACCACTGTTGTAAAGCAATCTATTTTCCAATACGTGGTCTGAATAAAAACCTTTTAAATCTATACTGTAATTTGCAGTCGCCCTTCAACGTTCGTGCCGCTTGATTTCAACTTTAGTCAAAAGACGCACACAGTTTTTATTAAAAAGCAGTTTATCAATCTCCTACTCACCACTCCTACGCGATGACCTCGAAGATACTTGTCTTCTTAGAGCATGGAGACCGCACGCATAAGAACAAAGACCGCACGCATAAGAACAAAGACTGCAGACCAACCAAGTCCTCAGAATAGCAAATTATGAACGACACACGCAAAACAGTCAAACTGGGCACCAGAACAGCATTCAGCACAAGGCATACGTAAGAAACAGATGAGTCTTCACAGCCAATATGTCTTTTTAAGAAATGTAGATTATTTCACAAGAATAAAATGCACATCACTTGGCTTGTAAATCTTAATTTGTGGCAATGACATTAAAGAATCTATACACATCGCAGTATTGATCCCGAAGATTATAAATGTTACGAATAAAATCACAGATAATATCCAACTGACAACGAAATGACACAGTCAGCACATCATGAATATTATTAATTTAAATTAAAGAAAATTAAAACTGTTGTCGAAGGAATTGTATTTACTACAGTGACCCCAGTAATCGTTATAAAGAATAAATATTTTCAAATTACATAGGTCCAGCTTCTGCACATACGCGATATCTGTATATGATTTACGTGTTACTAACTCGTACAAACGTCTTCACTGAGCACACATGCCATGCAAATGTCCTTTCACTGAAGTCGTACATCTCAATGTGTCGAACCGCACATATTCTTGCATGTTATGTTGAATTGGTGTTCACTCGTTTCTATTCTCACACGTCACGGAGAAGACATCCTTACACTGAGATTCACTGCATGTAGCACTCGTTAATACGTGATTGAACGGTGATAATTATTCTTGTTAATGGTCCCGAAGAACTCTATTTCTAGAGTACATAGTTACGTTGATACTGACCGACCGAAATCAAATATTTCCAACCGTAGTTTAATGGAGAGTATTCAACCGGGACCAGCCGACTGTTCCAAGACAAAATCTGTACTGACTGACTACTGATTAGTCCTCGATACCATTCGAAAGTATTGATTTCTTTCCATTGAGGTCATCACAGATGGCACGTCATACCTTTGGTTCCGTATTTCTCCGATAGACTGCGTCTTTGTGTTTGTACGTCGTGTCCTCGAGTAAATGTGAGGCAATATTTTCGATATATTTTTTTGACATTTGACATAGGACACCAATATGTCAAGACAAGTTTGACGTGCGCCACCAATTCCGAGACCACCAAGCATTGCAATTAAAGTACTAGATATTTATATTCAATTTTTTGTGAGGCGTTTTATATTAATTAATGACGTACTATCATTCACGTATGTTTATTCTAATTATTTCGTTACATGATACTCATTTATAGTGAGTTAGATTAGGTCATCGTTACGCATGAATCTGCTACGTATTTGCATCAACATCTACACTGCATCAATTTTGCAAGAAATAATTCTTGTGGAAACATTATATAATTTTAGACGTGTTATGATGTATTACACGCATATAAGCACTATTTGTGTTATATGGGGATTGAGTGAGCGCGTAATATCATTATTGATAAGTGGTTGTGGCCGACATTGCGCATCCCCCACCTCACGAATTTGATGGCTTCGTGAGAATTTCTAAAAAAAATAAGACATAATAGAGTATGAATATCATTAACTTACCTGTGGCATGACGTCCATACAAAATTTCAATAATTTCTGAGCATCCATTGGTTTTTTCCAAAATTCGTGCTCAGGAAACTATTTTGCTCTGATGCGGATTACACCGTTTTGGTTGGTTTGGGTTAGGTTTGGTTAGGTTAGGTTAGGTTATGTTAGGTTAGTGAGGCACCTGCGCAGACGTTGTTGCGCAGTGCAGTCGTATGACGTGCGCATGTGAAGGCACCTTGAGCTCGATATGGTTAATTGTAAATTATTAAACACTCAAAAATTCGATTCCGTCACTTTAAGAAGTATATTATATTCTGGGTTTCAATTTCATAACTAATTAAATTTTTTTACAAGGATATTTTATTAGACACATACTTTCAGTAATTGCAAGTACACCAATGACTTATCACTTAAAAATGATGCTATTGAATATTTCATTGTGGAAGTATATATGCTGTCACACCAAAGAAGAATATATTAAAATATTTATTTAATTTTAAATTACTCTACATGAAATTACTACAGTGACCCCAGACATCGTTACAAAGAATAAATGTTCTCAAAATACATAGGTTCAGCTTCTGCACATACCCGAAATCTGTATATGATTTACGTGTTACTAACTCGTACAAACGTCTTTACTGAGCACACATGGCCTGCAAATGTCCTTTCACTGAAGTCGTACATCTCAATGTGGCGAACCGCACATATTCTTGCATGTTATGTTGGATTGGTGTTCACTTGTTTCTATTCTCACACGTCACGGTGAAGACATCCTTACACTGAGATTCACTGCATGTAGCACCCGTTAATACGTGATTGAACGGTGGTAATTAATCTTGTTAATGATCCCGAAGAACACTATTTCTAGAGCTTAAAGTTACGTTGATACTGAACGACCGAAATCAAATAATTCCAACCGTAGTTTAATGGAGAGTATTCAACCGGGACCAGCCGACTGTTCCAAGACAAAATCTGTACTGACTGACTTCCGATTGGTCCTCGATGCCATTCGAAAATATTGATTTCTTTCCATTGAGGTCATCACAGATGGCACATCATATCTTTGGTTCCGTATTTCTCCGATAGACTGCGTCTTTGTGTTTGTACGTCGTGTCCTCGAGTAAATGTGAGGCAATATTTTCGATATATTTTTTTGACATTTGACATAGGACACCAATATGTTACCACAAGTTTGACGTGCGCCCCGAATTCCGCGCCCACCAAGCATTGCTATTAATGTACCAGAGATTTATATTCAATTTTTTTGTGAAGCGATTTATATTAATTAATGGCGTACTATCATTCACTTATGTTTATTCCAATTCTTTCGTTACATGATACTTATTTTTCGTGAGTTAGATTGGGTCATCGTTACGGATGAATCTTCTACGTATTTGCGTCAACATCTACACTGCATCAATTTTGCAAGAAATAATTCTTGTGGAAACATTATGTAATTTTAGACGTGTTATGAGGTATTACACGCATATAAGCACTATTTGTGTTATATGGGGATTGTGTGAGCGCGTAATATCGTTATTGATAAGTGGTCGTGGCCGACTTATTTAATAAATTATTCTTCGTGTGACAACAAATATACTTACACAATGAAATGTTAAATAGCATCATATTTAAGTGATAAGTCATTGGTGTACTTGCAATTACTGAAAGTATGTGTCTAATAAAATATCCTTGTAAAAAAATTTAATTAGGTATGAAATTGAAACCCAGAATATAATATACTTCTTAAAGTGGCGGAATCGAATTTTTGAGTTTTTAATAATTTACAATTAACAATATCGAGCTGAAGGTGCCTTCACATGCGCACGTCATACGACTACACTGCGCAACAACATCTGCGCAGGTGCCTCACTAACCTAACATAACCTAACCTAACACAACCTAACCTAACCTAACCTAACCTAACCCAAACCAACCAAAACGGTGTAATCCGGATCAGTGCAAAATAGTTTCATGCGCACGAATTTTGGAAAAAACGAATGGATGCTCAGAAATTATTGAAATTTTGTATGGACGTCATGCCACAGGTAAGTTAATGATATTCATACTCTATTATGTCTTATTGCTTTTAGAAATTCGCACGAAGCCAGAAAATTCTTGAGGTGGAGGATGCGCAAAGTCGGCTACGACCACTTATCATTAATGATATTACGCGCTCACACAATCCCCATATAACACAAAAAGTGCTTATATGCGTGTAATACATCATAACACGTCTAAAATTACATAATGTTTCCACAAGAATTATTTCTTTCAAAATTGATGCAGTGTAGACGTTGACGCAAATACGTGGCAGATTCATGCGTAACGATGACCCAATCTAACTCACTAAAAATAAGTATCATGTAACGAAAGAATTGGAATAAACATACTTGAATGATAGTACGTCATTAATTAATATAAAGCGGTTCACACAAAAAATTGAATATAAATCTCTAGTACATTAATTGCAATGCTTATTGGGCGCGGAATTCGTGTAGCACGTCAAACTTGTGGTAAAATATTGGTGTCCTATGTTTAATGTCAAAAAAATATATCGAATATATTGCCTCACATTTACTCGAGGACACGACGTATAAACACAAAGACGCAGTCTATCGGAGAAGTCGGAACCAAAGATATAACGTGCCATCTGTGATGACCTCAATGGAAAGAAATCAATACTTTCGAATGGCATCGAGGACCAATCAGAAGTCAGTCAGTACCGATTTTGTCTTGGAACAGTCGGCTGGTCCCGGTTGAATACTCTCCATTAAACTACGGTTGGAATTATTTAATTTCGGGAGGTCAGTATCAACGTAACTTTGTGCTCTAGAAATAGAGTTCTTCGGGACCATTATCAAGATTAATTACCACCGTTCAATCACGTATTAACGGGTGCTACATGCAGTGAATCTCAGTGTAAGGATGTCTTCTCCGTGACGTGTGAGAATAGAAACAAGTGAACACCAATTCAACATAACATGCAAGAATATGTGCGGTTCGCCACATTGAGATATACGACTTGAGTGAAAGGACATTTGCATGCCACGTGTGATCAGTAAAGACGTCTGTACGAGTTAGTAACACGTAAATCATATAAAGATATCGAGTATGTGCAGAAGCTGGACCTATGTAATTTGAGAACATTTATTCTTTATAACGATACTGTAGTAATTACATGTAGTGTAATATAAAATTAAATAAATATTTAATAAATTATTCTTCGTGTGACAACATATATATTTCCACAATGAAAGTTTCAGTAGCATTATATTTAAGTGATAAGTGATTGGTGTACTTGCAATTACTGAAAGTATGTGTCCAGTAAAATATCCTTGTAAAAAAATTAAATTTGTTATGAAAGTGAAGCCCAGAATATAATATACTTCTTAAGGTGAAGGAATCGAATTTTTGAGTGTTTAATAATTTACAATTAAGCATATCGAGCTCAAGATGCCCACACATGCGCACGTCATACGACTGCACAGCGCAACAACGTCTGCGCAGGTGCCTCACTAACCTAACCAAACCTAACCCAAACCAACAAAAACGGTGTAGTCCGGATCAGTGCAAAATAGTTTCCTGCGCACGAATTTTGGAAGAAACGTATCGATGCTAAGAAATTATTGAAATTTTGTATGGACGTCATGCCACAGGTACGTTAATGATATTCATACTCTATTATGTCTTATTGCTTTTTAGAAATTCGCACGAAGCCATCAAAGTCGTGAGGTGGGGGATGCGCAAAGTCGGCCACGACCACTTATCAATAATGATAATACGCGCTCACACAATCCCCATGTAACACAAATAGTGCTTATATGCGTGTAATACATCATAACACGTCTAAAATTACATAATGTTTTCACAAGAATTATTTCTTGCAAAACTGATGCAGTGTAGATGTTGACGCAAATACGTAGCAGATTCATGCGTAACGATGACCCAATCTAATTAACTATAAATAAGTATCATGTAACGAAAGAATTGGAATAAACATACGTGAATGATAGTACGTCATTAATTAATATAAAACGCCTCACAAAAAAATTGAATATATATCTCTGGTACATTAATTGCAATGCTTGGTGGGCACGGAATTCGTGGCGAACGTCAAACTTGTGGTAACATATTGGTGTCCTATGTCAAATGTCAAAAAATTATATCGATAATATTGCCTCACATTTACTCGAGGACACGACGTACAAACACAAAGACGCAGTCTATCGGAGAAATACGGAACCAAAGATATGACGTGCCATCTGTGATGTCTTCAATGGAAAGAAATCAATACTTTCGAATGGCATCGAGGACCAATCAGAAGTCAGTCAGTACCGATTTTGTCTTGGAACAGTCGGCTGGTCCCATTGGAATAGTCGCCATTAAACTACGGTTGGAATTATTTATTTCGGTCGGTCAGTATCAACGTAACTTTGTGCTCTACAAATAGAGTTCTTCGGGACCATTAACAACATTAATTACCACCGTTCAATCACGTATTAACGGGTGAAACATGCAGTGAATCTCAGTGTAAGGATGTCTTCTCCGTGACGTGTGAAAATAGAAACAAGTGAACACCAATCCAACATAACATGCAAGAATATGTGCGGTTCGCCATATTGAGATGTACGACTTCAGTGAAAGGACATTTGCATGCTTTGTGTGCTCAGTAAAGACGTTTGTACGAGTTAATAACACGTAAATCATATACAGATATCGTGTATGTGCAGAAGCTGGACCTATGTAATTTGAGAACATTTATTCTTTATAACGATACTGTAGTAATTACATGTAGTGTAATATAAAATTAAATAAATATTTAATAAATTATTCTTCGTGTGACAACATATATACTTCCAAAATGAAATGTTCAATAGGATCATATTTAAGTGATAAGTCATTGGTGTACTTTCAATTACTGAGAGTATGTGTCCAATAAAATATCCTTGTAAAAAAATTTAATTAGTTATGAAAGTGAAGCCCAGAATATATAGTACTTCTTAAAGTGACGGAATCGAAGTTTTTAGTGTTTAATAATTTACAATTAACCATATCGAGCTCAAGGTGCCTTCACTTGCGCACGTCATACGACTGCACTGCGCAACAACGTCTGCGCTGGTGCCTCACTAACATAACATAACCTAACCTAACCTAACCTAACCTAACCCAAACCAACCAAAACGGTGTAATCCGGATCAGTGCAAAATAGTTTGCTGCGCTCGAATTTTGGAAAAAACCAATGGATGCTCAGAAATTATTGAAAATTTGTATGGACGTCATGCCACAGGTAAGTTAATGATATTCATACTCTATTATGACTTATTGCTTTTTAGAAATTCGCACGAAGCCATCAAAGTCGTGAGGTGGGAAATGCGCAAAGTGGGCCACGACCACATATCAATAATGATATTACGCGCTCACACAATCCCCATATAACACAAATAGTGCTTATATGCGTGTAATACATCATAACACGTCTAAAATTACATAATGTTTCCACAAGAATTATTTCTTGGAAAACTGATGCAGTGTAGATTTTGACGCAAATACGTAGCAGATTCATGCGTAACTATGAGCCAATCTAACTCACTATAAATAAGTATCATGTAACGAAAGAATTGGAATAAACATACTTGAATGATAGTACGTCATTAATTAATATAAATCGTCTCACAAAAAAATTGAATATAAATCTCTTGTACATTAATTGCAATGCTTGGTGGGCGCGGAATTCGTGGCGCACGTCAAACTTGTGGTAACATATTGGTGTCCTATGTCAAATGTCAAAAAAATATATCGAAAATATTGCCTCACATTTACTCGAGGACACGACGTACAAACACAAAGACGCAGTCTATCGGAGAATTACGGAAGCAAAGATATGACGTGCCATCTGTGATGACCTCAATGGAAAGAAATCAATACTTTCGAATGGCATCGAGGACCAATCAGAAGTCAGTCAGCACAGATTTTGTCTTGGAACAGTCGGCTGGTCCCGGTTGAATACTCTCCATTAAACTACGGTTGGAATTATTTGATTTCGGGAGGTCAGTATCAACGTAATGTAACGGTCCAAATTACATCTTCTTCTGAGGTAATTTGATCCTACCATTTAGTTCTTTTATTATTTTATTAGGCTGAATTTCTTTTTACTTTTCGTTTCAAAAATCTAACTTGTTGTTGTGTTTGGAGGGTAATACTGGGATGTTTACTTCTAGTTCATGGCATATACCTAACTGTTTACGACAAAGACGTCCGAGGACCTTCGGTTCCCAGGAGTCTTGTGTTTCTACACCAGGGCAATAAACTGTCGTGAATTGGTTGTAGTCCCAAGTGTCATATTATTATGGCGGAAATGTGTAGAAAGTTAGTTAGACTTGATGATTCATTGTGACTCAGCAGATAATGTTGTTGGACCTTATGCATCAAATAGGTTGAGAAAGGACTCTTCAACAAACTTTCGAGGTAGCCACACGCAAACCCAACAGTTCTGAGATCATCGTCTTGTGGCTAAAGCCAAGTATTATCATCTGCACATCTGTATTTATTCTTAAATAATTAAATTGTGTATAGATAAAGTATTATATTCAGCGATAAAGGAAGCTTCTCGTTGTCGGGAGTTACATACCGTTAACACCCCTGAAGAGAGTCAAGTGATTACCAAGGAGCGAAGCTCTTATTACTGAGCGGCTATAGCAAAAGTGGCGATCCCAACGAGGGGCACGAAGTGGTAACGACGGCAACAGATCCAGAGGGCAGCCAGCTGAATATATTCAACAACACCATCACAAAGCAGACTACAGTTACAAACAACGACCACACCAGGAGTCGTACTGTAACACCAACAATGTTCAAGAAGGACAGAGCTGCAAGCTACGAGCGCTCCAGGAGTCCGCATTTAAGAAGATCATCAGATCATCAGCGTCATACGTAAAAGGTTAGTTGGTGAAGTGAGGGAAGAATGGCAACCCGCAGCTTACGTAACAGAATTGTGACTGTTTCAGAAGAAGAGAGCAACCATTTCGGAGACAGTGAATTAGAATTGTGTCGGGTTGAAGGGTCATTGAAGGAAAATGAAAGACTAGAAACGGGTTTAGGATCGGCTTTAGAATTAGTGGAACAGGAAGAAGTTGCATTAAGAATGAACGATGGGCAGCAGGCCTGTACTAGCGTTCCACAGAGTGACTCGCATAGTTATTTCCAAGATATGTTTGCTAAATTAATGAGTGTTATGAAGGCAGACAAATTAGAAGTAATTTCTAGCGTAAAGGGGGAAATTTCTGATATAAGAAAGGAAATTTCAAGTGTATAAAATAAGATTGAGAGTTTACAAAGAAATGTAAATAACATACGAGAAGATGTCAGACTGGAAAACGAAAGGTTGATTAAAAGAGTTGAGAGAGAAAATTCGAAATTAAACAAAGAAATTTAAGATAAATTACATTCAGAATCTGTAAGATTTTCTTGCCAGATCAAACAAGTTAGAGAGGATAATGAAGGGGAGTTAAGAGCTGCTAAACGGAATATGCAGGAATTGTCAAATGATTTACATAATATTTAGACCATCACATCGTTGAGGTGAATTCGGTAACAGGAGAAATAACCAGTAGGGTTATCCAAAATGAGGAACATCTAGGACAAAAGCTAACGAAATTGACTGATGAAGTTCAGGACCTCAGAAATGTTATGGTAAAAGAACAAAAGAAACAAAGTCATCGGCAGGGGGAACGTTTTGTAGAGATAAACAAGGAATTTGAAAGGGTTAACTGCGTTAACGACAGTAGGTTTGAGAAGTTGAACCTTGATATTAAACATTTAAAAGGTAAGTTGTCAGAATCGACTTCCGTTGTTTGCAATGGAAATTTCTCACGATCAGCTGATGGCAATGCAGCCAGTCAAAGCAGTTTCCACGGCGAGGCTGCTGAAAACTTGGGTAGTCAGGTGTCTGGGTCAATTGATATTTCAGGGAATGCGAGTGATGTGAATTGTAATGTGTGTATGAATGTACCTGTGAGTCATGATACCATGAATGTTCGCCATTACAATGCACATAACTATTTAAGTGCTGCTGATCTATCCCTACCCATGTTTGAAGACAGGGATAAGATCAACGCCATCTACCATTTAAACCAGCTTGATGAATTTATGAAGTTGAAGGGGGTACCAGAATCATTAAAATTGGCTATAGCATTGAAGTCAATATCAGACCCTGTTGCTAAACAGTGGATGTCAGCTGTGGCTCATACATTAAATGACTATGAGCAGTTTAAAGTCGCATTCACTAAAACGTTTTGGTCCAAGACGACACAGAGTCGAGTGAAATGTTCGATATATCAAGACAAATATGAAAAGCAATCAAATCTCTCAATGTCAGGGCACCTGATTAAATATGCTGTTTTGGCTTCATATCTAGGGATGAGTGATGCCTATTTTATTGACGCAATTAAGTTACACTACCCGGTGAACATACAGAGGTGTCTGGTGGGGGTTCCCTTGACTACAGTGCAGGAAGCCATAGACGTTTTGAAGCGCCTTGAAATGCTAGAGTTTAACGAAGCAGGTAGTAAAACAAATATAAGGTCTAATTATCACCAGAACTATAATCCCGATTAGAGGCAGAACCAGAATCATCAGTACGTGAGACAGACGTATAATGACAGGAGGCAGAATTATTCTGGTTACAGCCACAGCAATAGAAATGGGAACAACAACGGTAGAGGTGCTTATTTTTCTAGAGACAGGGAAGATGACAATCGTAATAAACACGAAGGTTCTTCCTTAAACCCTGGTGCCCCACCTTACCACAGTCCGACAAGGCAAACCGATAGGAAGGAACCGCAAGGACCATCCGAGCGTCCGGCGTTAAACTAATATCGAGCGGCGTTACAGATCGAACCCCGTTCGCATCAAAGGCAATAAAAACTTCAGATCCGGACCCAAAGCACAGTGTAGTTTGTGAGGTGGGAGATAAATTTAGAGATGTGATGATTTCCGGTAGTAGTAATTATATGGATCCTTTGAATGAATTGGTGATATATTATATTAATGACAGCCATGTATTAAATTGTCCGCAGGTGTCAATTTCATTCGGTGATATCACTACCAATGCTATAATAGATTCAGGCAGCGAAGTTAACCTTTTGACCGAAAGTATTTATAAAGACTTAGTATCTGCAGGAGTGTCCACTTTAAGTTTACCCGTTGCCAACACAGTGTTAGTGACAGCTTTTGGCAATAAGACTCGGCGTATTAAAGATCAGATCTATGTGGAATTTAGTATTGGGGGCGATAGTTTTGAGAGTGTGTTTTTAGTGTCCCCACAACTGACTAGCTCAGTGATTTTAGGTTGCGATTATGCAAATGAGTATGGGATTGTTTTGGATTTCAAAAGGAAATGCTTCCGTTATGAGCTAGATGGAATTTAGAAAGTGCAATTGTTTAATCGAGGTGACCGGTTACGTGATGTGAGCAACGATGGACAGGAGTTGAAGGGAAGTTCTGCTTATAGCAATCATTTGATAGTTCAGGATTCCAACCTAGTTCGAGAAGGAGGAGGAAGTGAAGTTCTAGGGCGAAGGTCCTTGTTTATAGATGCCACAGAAGGTGATAATGTCTACAAGTTTGATAAAGATGAAGAGAATTATGGTAGCCGTTGGGAAGGCGAATTTTTCGACGTAGCAAATAGCCGTCGTTTTTATTGTGATAGTAGTGTGAGACGAGTTGGAGAGGAAGGTCTGATGTATCCAGTTTTGGTGCAGAATACTAGGATAGGTTCCCCTGATCCACGTTCTTTGCAAGCTGTGGACGTAACCGCTCTGATTAATGCAAATGCACACCTCAACAGTCTTCAGAAAGAGAGTTTAATTAAATTGTTGTTGAAGTACCAGGAGTATTTGACTTCGAAACCAGGTATGTGTCGCCGCTTTCAGTACGAGTTCGTACTAAGTGATCTTAAGCCAGTCACGGGTAGTTCAAGAGTGGTCCCTTTCGCTGTCAGGCCAATTATAAGAGAACAAATAGCTCAGATGTTGGATGACGATATTTTAGAGACATGCAAATCTCCGTTCATAAATCCTATCACTATTGTGTATAAAGAAGGGAGAAAACCACGCCTTTGCATAGATGCTAGGAAAATAAATTCTGTTATGGTTCCAGATCGTGAAAGAGTTTACCCTATAGGCGAGTTATTACAGCGTTTTAATGGAGTAAGGTACATGACATCACTAGATCTCACCAGTGCTTTTCTGCAAATTAGCCTTAAAGAAAGTTCACGCCGCTTTACAGCTTTCCTGTTTGATTCAACTGTGTACCAATTCAAACGTGTCCCTTATGGATTCAAAAACTCATTATCAGCATTTGTTAGGGCGTTGAAACTTGTGCTGGGTTCAGATAGTGAGGAGTTTGTTGTGTTTTATGTGGATGATTTATTGGTATTTTCGCGCAGCTTTGAAGACCACCTAAAGCATTTAAACATAGTGATCGGCAGGTTGACTGAGGCAGGATTCACCATAAACGCTGCAAAATGTCGGTTCTGTCAGACTGAAGTTATATTTTTGGGGCACATAATAAGTCAGACCGGTGTGTCTGCAGACCCTGAGCGAGTAGCCGCCATTTTGAAGTATCCTGCACCCCGTAACCAAAAGCACTTGAGGCAGTTCTTAGGGACTTGTAACTTTCATAATAGGTTTATTATCAATTATGCAGGCTACGTAGGCGCTCTCCTTCCATTGTTGAAAAAGGGAAGTAAATGGAAGTGGACAACAGAGATGCAATGTGCTTTTGAGGAACTACGTGCGAGGTTTGCACATACAATACATTTAGTACATCCCAATAATGACCTACCCTACGCCGTATACACTGACGCGTGCAAGTTTAGCATTAGCGCAGTTCTGATGCAGACAGACGAAGCGGGGGTTACCAACATTGTTTCTACAGCTTCAAGGGTGTTGTCATCCACTGAGATGAGGTTCACTACGTGTGAGCAGGAATTGTTAGCCGTGGTATATGCACTCAGAAAATTCAGACTTTATGTTTTTGGGCAAATGGTTACTTTGTGTTCAGATAATAAGGCTTTATCGTTCCTGAAGAAATGTGCTTTGACCTCCAACCGAATTACACGTTGGGTTTTAGAAATTCAAGAATATGACATTGACATCGTACATGTAAAGGGGTCAGACAACGTCCTTGCAGATGTTATGAGTAGAAATCCTGTGGGCTTAACTGAAGAAGAGATCAAGGGAATGGGAAAGCCACGAGGCATGTTAGTAGCAGCCATAAACTTGAATATCGATACCAAGTTAAAGGGGGAATTAAAGAATCTAGCGCATCACCAAGCCAGGGACCCGTACGTAGTTAAGGCCAGAGAGAGACTAGCTTCGGGGGCGGCAACCTATTTGGACAAGTACATGCTAAGAAATGAAGTCCTATACCAAAAAGGTATAAACTACCCGTATTGGAGGCCCGTTCTCCCTAGCAGCCTGGAAGATCGTGTGATCAACTTTGTACATACTTCATCGGGTCATCAAGGTACTGATCGATGCATTGCACAAATAGCTCATACTTTTTACCTGAGAGATTTAGGCCGAAAGGTTCGCAAATACGTCGCACACTGCGACATCTGTCAGCGCGTAAAACATCCTAACAGGAGTTACGAGGTAGAATCTAGGTCACATATGCCATCTAAACCTGGTGAGCTAATGTCTTTGGACCTGTACGGCGCTCTGCCTACAGGACGTGGAGGAGTGAAGTACATTCTGGTATGTCTGGATGTATTTTCGAAACACGTGAAACTTTATCCGATTAAATCAGCGACTACGAGAGCTTGTTTGAATAAGTTGACTCATTATTTCCGTCAAGTAGTCCAGCCTAAATCAATCCTTTCCGACCATGGCACCCACTTTACCTCACCATCGTGGAAGAAAGCCCTTTCCAACATAAACATTTCCGTCAGATATTCTCCAATTAGCTATCCTCAGAGCAACCCCACAGAGAGAATAATGAGAGAATTAGCTAAATATTGCAGGATATATTGTAATATCACTCAGAGAAAATGGCCTGAATTAATTCCTCTTATCGAGAATTGGTTAAATTCATCCGTAAGTGGGACGACAGGTTACACACCAGTGGAACTAATGTTTGACGAGCCGAAGCCGGACATGTTCGAGAAAATTTTTGTTAAATCCCCAGATCAGAAGCCACCAGCGGAAAGTTTGGAAATTAAGGTTCTCCGGTCATACGTTAAAATGAAAGCAAAGGCACTGGAAAGAAAGAAAAAGAGGAAAATGGGAATCGCAAAGTGGAATCCTCAGCTGTCAGATAAAGTGCTTGTGCGTTGTCAACCTGTTTCAAACGCTGCACAAGGTGTTACGGGCAAGTTCATTCGTCCGTACGAAGGCCCGTACGTGATAACGAGAATCATTCCACCTTCGGTGTATGAAATCTCAGGGAATAATGGGAAAGTCAGAGGACAATTCAATAAACATTCATTGAAGCCAGATTTGCAGAAAATCAGCACTGACTGATTTGAATGCACGCGGTTGACTAAATTTCTTGGAAATCAGTAGTCACTGTTTGTAATAAATTTGGGCTCAATAATCATTTAACTATTGTAACAGCTGTAGTATGGAGTTTAATATTCAAAATTATACCAATATAAGTGCATTGTAAGAGCAGAACAATTGAATATTGTTGTCAAATCCTACCAGTAATATATTATTATTAGAAGTAACTCATAATTAACGCTTAAGAAATTGTTTAGTGAACGGATAACTGTTATGTTGTAATGATCAAGACAACTATGTGAAGGTCAAGTAACCTAAAGGATTTATATATGTATGACTACTATAATTGTTAAGTGTTCATTTCATTTTGTGTATGTATCAAGTAGTTATATTTTGTAATGTGTTTTATTTTTTTGGTTTTTTTCATGTAATATGGTGTAATTGAGATGAAGCTCTAGCGGCAAGAAGATATAATCTCGGACATTTCTGATAGAAAGTGACCAAAATTATACTTGGGGAGGTTGTAACGGTCCAAATTACATCTTCTGCTGAGGTAATTTGAACCTACCATTTAGTTCTTTTATTATTTTATTAGGCTGAATTTCTTTTTACTTTTCGTTTCAAAATTCTAACTTGTTGTTGTGTTTGGAGGGTAATACTGGCATGTTGACTTCTAGATCATGGCATATACCTAACTGTTTAAGACAAAGACGTCCGAGGACCTTCGGTTTCCAGGAGTCTTGTGTTTCTACACCAGGGCAATAAACTGGTGTGAATTGGTTGTAGTCTCAAGTGTCATACTTCAACATTTATGGCGGAAATGTGTAGAAAGTCAGTTAGACTTTATGATTCATTGTGACTCAGCAGATAATGTTGCTGGAACTTACGCATTAAATAGGTTGAGAGGGGACACTTCAACAAACTTTTGAGGCAGCCGCACGCAAACCCAACAGTTCTGAGATCATCGTCTTGTGGCTAAAGCCAAGTATTATCATATGCACATCTGCAATTATTCTTAAATAATTAAATTGTGTATAAATAAAGTATTATATTCAGCGATAAAGGAAGCTTCTAGTTGTCGGGAGTTACATACCGTTAACACCCCTGAAAAGAGTCAAGTGATTACCAAGGAGCGAAGCTCTTATTACTGAGCGGCTATACAATGTATGTCCAAGGGTTTGGAGGATAGAGACATTTTAATTTTTCGAGATTATTCGAAAGTCAAATTCTGAAAAGGCAAATATCTCCCGATCTGTAGGAATCTGAGAAACATAAATAATGTCACTTTGAGGGAACGTATATGTCATCGTCATGTCAGAGTCACGTCAATGTATGTCCAAGGGTTTGGAGGATAGAGACATTTTAATGTTTCGATATTATTCGAAAGTCAATTCTTGAAAAGGCAAATATATCCCGATCTGTAGGAATCTGAGAGAAAAAGTTATGTCACTTTGAGGGAACGTATATGTCAACTTCATGTCAGAGTCACGTCAATGAATGTCCAAGGGTTTGGAGGATAGAGACATTTTAATTTTTAGATATTATTCGAAAGTCAATTCTTGAAAAGGCAAATATATCCCGATCTGTAGGAATCTGAGAGAAAAAGTTATGTCACTTTGAGGGAACGTATATGTCAACTTCATGTCAGAGTCACGTCAATGAATGTCCAAGGGTTTGGAGGATAGAGACATTTTAATTTTTCGATATTATTCGAAAGTCAATTTTTGAAAAGGCAAATATATCCCGATCTGTAGGAATCTGAGAGAAAAAGTTATGTCACTTTGAGGGAACGTATATGTCAACTTCATGTCAGAGTCACGTCAATGTATGTCCAAGGGTTTAAAGGATAAAGACATTTTAATTTTTCGAGATTATTCGAAAGTCAATTTTTGTAAAGGCAAATATTTCCCGATCTGTAGCAATCTGATACAAAACTTATGTCACTTTGAGGGAACGTATATGTCATAGTCATGTCAGAGTCACGTCAATGTATGTCCAACGGTTTCGAGGATAGAGACATTTTAATTTATCGAGATTATTCGAAAGACAATTTTTGAAAAGGCAAATATCTCCCGATCTGTAGGAATCTGAGAGATAAACCTTATGTCACTTTGAGGGAACGTGTATGTCAACTTCATGTCAGAGTCACGTCAATGTGTGCCCATGGGTTTGGAGGATAGAAACATTTAAATTTTTCGAGGTTACTCGAAAGACATTTTTTGAAAAGGCAAATATCTCCCGATCTGTAGGAATCTCCGAGACAAAACTTATGTCTCTTTGAGGGAACATATATGTCATCGTCATGTCAAGGTCACGTCAATGTATGTCCAAGGGTTTGGATGATAGAGACATATTAATTTTTTCGAGATTATTCCAAAGCCAATTTTTGAAAAGGCAAATATCTCCCGGTCTGTAGGAATCTGAGAGACAAACCTTATGTCACTTTTTAGGGAACGCATATGTAAACTTCATGTCAGAGTCAGGTCAATGTATGTAAAAGGGTTTGGAGGATAGAGACATTTGAATTTTTCGAGATTATTCGAAAGTCAATTTTTAAAAGGCAAATATCTCCCGATCTGTAGGAATATGAGACAAAACTTATGCCACTTTGAGGGAACGTATATGTCAACTTCATGTCAGATTCTCGTCAATGAATGTCCAAGGGTTTGGAGGATAGAGACATTTTAATTTTTCGAGATTATTCGAAATTCAATTTTTAAAAGGCAAATATCTCCCGATCAGTATTAATCTGAAAGACAAAGCTTATGTCACTTTGAGGGAACGTATATGTCAACTTCCTGTCAGAGTCACGTCAATGTATGTCCAAGGGTTTGGAGGATAGAGACATTTTAATTTTTCGAGATTATTCGAAATTCAATTTTTAAAAGGCAAATATCTTCCGATCAGTATTAATCTGAAAGACAAAGCTTATGTCACTTTGAGGGAACGTATATGTCAACTTCCTGTCAGAGACACGTCAATGTATGTCCAAGGGTTTGGAGGATAGAGACATTTGAATTTTTCGAGATTATTCGAAAGTCAATTTTTAAAAGGCAAATATCTCCCGATCAGTAGGAATCTGAAAGACAAAGCTTATGTCACTTTGAGGGAACGTATATGTCAACTTCCTGTCAGAGTCACGTCAATGTATGTCCAAGGGTTTGGAGGATAGAGACATTTTAATTTTTCGAGATTATTCGAAAGTCAATTTTTGAAAAGGCAAATATCTCTCGATCTGTAGGAATCTGAAAGACAAAGCTTATGTCACTTTGAGGAAATGTATATGTCAGAGTCAAATCAGAGTCACGTCAATGTATGTCCAAGGGTTTGGAGGATAGAGACATTTTAAATTTTCGAGATTATTCGAAAGTCAATTTTTGAAAAGGCAAATATTTCTCGATCTGTAGGAATCTGAGAGACAACCCTTATGTCACTTTTTAGGGAACGCATATGTAAACTTCATGTCAGAGTCACGTCAATGTATGTAAAAGGGTTTGGAGGATAGAGACATTTGAATTTTTCGAGATTATTCGAAAGTCAATTTTTAAAAGGCAAATATCTCCCGATCAGTAGGAATCTGAAAGACAAAGCTTATGTCACTTTGAGGGAACGTATATGTCAACTTCCTGTCAGAGTCACGTCAATGTATGTCCAAGGGTTTGGAGAATAGAGACATTTAAATTTTTCGAGATTATTCGAAAGTCAATTTTTAAAAGGCAAATATCTCCCGATCTGTAAGAATCTGAATTACAAAACTTATATCACTTTGAGGGAACTTATATGTCAAATTCCTGTCAGAGTCACGTCAATGTATGTCCAAGGGTTTGGAGGATAGAGACATTTGAATTTTTCGAGATTATTCGAAAGTCAATTTTTGAAAAGGCAAATATCTCCCGATCTGTAGGAATCTGAGAGACAAAACTTATGTCACTTTGAGGGAACGTATATGTCAACTTCATGTCAGAGTCACGTCAATGTATGTCTAAGGGTTTGAAGGATAGAGACATTTTAATTTTTCGATATTATTCGAAAGTCAATTTTTGAAAAGGCAAATACCTTCCGATCTGTAGGAATCTCAGAAACAAAACTTATGTCACTTTGAGGGAACATATATGTCATCGTCATGTCAGGGTCACGTCAATGTATGTCCAAGGGTTTAGAGGATAGAGACATAGTAATTTTACGAGATTATTCGAAAGTCAATTTTTGAAAAGGCAAATATCTCCCGATCTGTAGGATTCTGAGAGACAAATCCTATGTCACTTTGAGGGAACGTATATGTCAATTTCATGTCAGAGTCACGTCAATGTATGTCCAACGGTTTGGAGGATAGAGACATTTTAATTTATCGAGATTATTCGAAAGACAATTTTTGAAAAGGCAAATATCTCCCGATCTGTAGGAATCTGAGAGATAAACCTTATGTCACTTTGAGGGAACGTGTATGTCAACTTCATGTCAGAGTCACGTCAATGTGTGCCCAAGGGTTTGGAGGATAGAAACATTTAAATTTTTCGAGGTTACTCGAAAGTCAATTTTTGAAAAGGCAAATATCTCCCGATCTGTAGGAATCTCCGAGACAAAACTTATGTCTCTTTGAGGGAACATATATGTCATCGTCATGTCAAGGTCTTGTCAATGTATGTCCAAGGGTTTGAAGGATAGAGACATATTAATTTTTTCGAGATTATTCCAAAGTCAATTTTTGAAAAGGCAAATATCTCCCGATCTGTAGGAATCTGAAAGACAACCCTTATGTCACTTTTTAGGGAACGCATATGTAAACTTCATGTCAGAGTCACGTCAATGTATGTAAAAGGGTTTGGAGGATAGAGACATTTTAATTTTTCGAGATTATTAGAAAGTCAATTTTTGAAAAGGCAAATATCTCCCGATTTGTAGGAATCTGAGAGACAAAACTTATGTCACTTTGAGGGAACGTATATGTCAACTTTATGTCAGAGTCACGTCAATGTATGTCTAAGGGTTTGAAGGATAGAGATATTTTAATTTTTCGAGATTATTTGAAAGCCAATTTTTGAAGAGGTAAATATCTTCCGATCTGTAGGAATCTCAGAAACAAAACTTATGTCACTTTGAGGGAACATATATGTCATCGTCATGTCAGGGTCACGTCAATGTATGTCCAAGGGTTTAGAGGATAGAGACATTTTAATTTTTCGAGATTATTCGAAAGTCGATTTTTGAAAAGGCAAATATCTCCCGATCTGTAATAATCTGAGAGATAAAACTTAAGTCACTTTAAGGGAACGTATATGTCAACTTCATGTCAGAGTCTCGTCAATGTAAGTCGAAGGGTTTGGAGGATAGAGACATCTCAATGTTTGGAGATTATTCGAAAGTCAATTTTTGAAAATGCAAATATCTCTCGATCTGTTGGAATCTGAAAGACAAAACTTATGTCACTTTGAGGGAATGTATATGTCAGAGTCAAGTCAGAGTCACGTCAATGTATGTCCAAGGGTTTGGAGGATGGAGACATAATAATTTTTCGAGATTATTCGAAAGTCAATTTTTGAAAAAGCAAATATATCCCGATCTGTAGGAATCTGAGTGACAAAACTTATGTCACTTTGAGGGAATGTATATGTCAACTTCATGTCAGAGTCACGTAAATGTATGTCCAAGGGTTTGGAGGATAGAGACATCTTAATTTTTCGAGGTTATTCGAAAGTCAATTTTTGTGAAGGCAAATATCTCCCGATCTGTAGGAATCTAAGAGACAAAACTTATGTCACTTTGAGGGAACGTATATGTCAACTTCATGTCAGAGTCACTTAAATGTATGTCCAAGGGTTTGGAGGATAGAGACATTTAAATTTTTCGAGATTATTCGAAACTGAAATTTTTAAAAGGCAAATTTCTCCCGATATGTAAGAATCTGAGGGACAAAACTTATGTCACTTTGAGGTAACGTATATGTCAACTTCATGTCAGAGTCACGTAAATGTATGTCCAAGGGTTTGGAGGATAGAGACATTTTAATTTTTCGATATTATTCGAAAGTCAATCCTAGAAAAGGCAAATATTTCCCGATCTGTAGGAATCTGAGAGAAAAGTTATGTCACTTTGAGGGAACGTATATGTCAACTTCCTGTCAGAGTCACGTCAATGTATGTCCAAGGGTTTAAAGGATAAAGACATTTTAATTTTTCGAGATTATTCGAAAGTCAATTTTTGTAAAGGCAAATATTTCCCGATCTGTAGCAATCTGATACAAAACTTATGTCACTTTGAGGGAACGTATATGTCAACTTCATGTCAGAGTCACGTCAATGTATGTCCAACGGTTTCGAGGATAGAGACATTTTAATTTATCGAGATTATTCGAAAGACAATTTTTGATAAGGCAAATATCTCCCGATCTGTAGGAATCTGAGAGATAAACCATATGTCACTTTGAGGGAACGTGTATGTCAACTTCATGTCAGAGTCACGTCAATGTGTGCCCAAGGGTTTGGAGGATAGAAGCATTTAAATTTTTCGAGGTTACTCGAAAGTCAATTTTTGAAAAGGCAAATATCTCCCGATCTGTAGGAATCTCCGAGACAAAACTTATGTCTCTTTGAGGGAACATATATGTCATCGTCATGTCAAGGTCACGTCAATGTATGTCCAAGGGTTTGGAGGATAGAGACAAATTAATTTTTTCGAGATTATTCCAAAGTCAACTTTTGAAAAGGCAAATATCTACCGATCTGTAGGAATCTGAGAGACAACCCTTATGTCACTTTTTAGGGAACGCATATGTAAACTTCATGTCAGAGTCACGTCAATGTATGTAAAAGGGTTTGGAGGATAGAGACAAATGAATTTTTCGAGATTATTCGAAAGTCAATTTTTAAAAGGCAAATATCTCCCGATCAGTAGGAATCTGAAAGACAAAGCTTATGTCACTTTGAGGGAACGTATATGTCAACTTCCTGTCAGAGTCACGTCAATGTATGTCCAAGGGTTTGGAGGATAGAGACATTTGAATTTTTCGAGATTATTCGAAAGTCAATTTTTAAAAGGCAAATATCTCCCGATCTGTAGGAATCTGAATTACAAAACTTATATCACTTTGAGGGAACTTATATGTCAAATTCCTGTCAGAGTCACGTCAATGTATGTCCAAGGGTTTGGAGGATAGAGACATTTAAATTTTTCGAGATTATTCGAAAGTCAATTTTTAAAAGGCAAATATCTCCCGATCTGTAGGAATCTGAATTACAAAACTTATATCACTTTGAGGGAACTTATATGTCAAATTCCTGTCAGAGTCACGTCAATGTATGTCCAAGGGTTTGGAGGATAGAGACATTTGAATTTTTCGAGATTATTCGAAAGTCAATTTTTGAAAAGGCAAATATCTCCCGATCTGTAGGAATCTGAGAGACAAAACTTATGTCACTTTGAGGGAACGTATATGTCAACTTCATGTCAGAGTCACGTCAATGTATGTCTAAGGGTTTGAAGGATAGAGACATTTTAATTTTTCGATATTATTCGAAAGTCAATTTTTGAAAAGGCAAATACCTTCCGATCTGTAGGAATCTCAGAAACAAAACTTATGTCACTTTGAGGGAACATATATGTCATCGTCATGTCAGGGTCACGTCAATGTATGTCCAAGGGTTTAGAGGATAGAGACATAGTAATTTTACGAGATTATTCGAAAGTCAATTTTTGAAAAGGCAAATATCTCCCGATCTGTAGGATTCTGAGAGACAAATCCTATGTCACTTTGAGGGAACGTATATGTCAATTTCATGTCAGAGTCACGTCAATGTATGTCCAACGGTTTGGAGGATAGAGACATTTTAATTTATCGAGATTATTCGAAAGACAATTTTTGAAAAGGCAAATATCTCCCGATCTGTAGGAATCTGAGAGATAAACCTTATGTCACTTTGAGGGAACGTGTATGTCAACTTCATGTCAGAGTCACGTCAATGTGTGCCCAAGGGTTTGGAGGATAGAAACATTTAAATTTTTCGAGGTTACTCGAAAGTCAATTTTTGAAAAGGCAAATATCTCCCGATCTGTAGGAATCTCCGAGACAAAACTTATGTCTCTTTGAGGGAACATATATGTCATCGTCATGTCAAGGTCTTGTCAATGTATGTCCAAGGGTTTGAAGGATAGAGACATATTAATTTTTTCGAGATTATTCCAAAGTCAATTTTTGAAAAGGCAAATATCTCCCGATCTGTAGGAATCTGAAAGACAACCCTTATGTCACTTTTTAGGGAACGCATATGTAAACTTCATGTCAGAGTCACGTCAATGTATGTAAAAGGGTTTGGAGGATAGAGACATTTTAATTTTTCGAGATTATTAGAAAGTCAATTTTTGAAAAGGCAAATATCTCCCGATTTGTAGGAATCTGAGAGACAAAACTTATGTCACTTTGAGGGAACGTATATGTCAACTTTATGTCAGAGTCACGTCAATGTATGTCTAAGGGTTTGAAGGATAGAGATATTTTAATTTTTCGAGATTATTTGAAAGCCAATTTTTGAAGAGGTAAATATCTTCCGATCTGTAATAATCTGAGAGATAAAACTTAAGTCACTTTAAGGGAACGTATATGTCAACTTCATGTCAGAGTCTCGTCAATGTAAGTCGAAGGGTTTGGAGGATAGAGACATCTCAATGTTTGGAGATTATTCGAAAGTCAATTTTTGAAAATGCAAATATCTCCCGATCTGACGGAATCTCAGCAACAAAACTTATATCACTTTAAGGGATCGTATATGTCAACTTCATGTCAGAGTCACGTCAATATATGTCCAAGGGTTTGGAGGATAGAGACATCTAAATGCTTGGAGATTATTCGAAAGTCAATTTTTGAAAATGCAAATATCTCCCGATCTGTAAGAATCTCAGCGACAAAACTTATATCACTTTAAGGGAACGTATATGTCAACTTCATGTCAGAGTCACGTCAATATATGTCCAAGGGTTTGGAGGATAGAGACATTTTAATTTTTCGAGATTATTCGAAAATCAATTCTTGAAGAGGCAAATATCTCCCGATCTGTAGGAATCTGAGAGACAAAACTGATGTCACTTTGTGGGAACGCATATGTCATCGTCATGTCAGAGTCTTGTCAATGTATGTCCAAGGGTTTAGATGATAGAGACATCTTAATTTTTCGAGATTATTCGAAAGTCAATTTTTGAAAAGGCAAATATCTCCCGATCTGTAGGAATCTGAGACAAAACGTATGTACTTTGAGGGAATGTATATGTCGGAGTCAAGTCACAGTCACGTCAATGTATGTCCAAGGGTTTGGAGGATAGAGACATTTTAATTTTTCGAGATTTTCCGAAAGTCAATTTTTGAAAAGGCAAATAATTCCCGATCTGTAGGAATCTGAGACAAAACTTATGTCACTTTGAGGGAACGTATATGTCAACTTTATGTCAGAGTCACGTCAATGTATGTCTAAGGGTTTGAAGGATGGAGACATTTTAATTTTTCGAGATTATTTGAAAGTCAATTTTTGAAGAGGTAAATATCTTCCGATCTGTCGGAATCTCAGAAACAAAACTTATGTCACGTTGAGGGAACATATATGTCATCGTCATGTCAGGGTCACGTCAATGTATGTCCAAGGGTTTAGAGGATAGAGACAGAAATTTTACGAGATTATTCGAAAGTCAATTTTTGAAAAGGCAAATATCTCCCGATCTGTAGGATTCTGAGAGACAAATCCTATGTCACTTTGAGGGAACGTAAATGTCAACTTCATGTCAGCGTCACGTCAATGTATGTCCAAGTGTTTGGAGGATAGAGACATTTTAATTTTTCGAGATTATTCGAAAGTCGATTTTTTAAAAGGCAAATATCTCCCGATCTGTAGGAATCTGAGACAAAACTTATGTCACTTTGAAGGAACGTATATGTCAACGTCAAGTCAGAGTCACGTCAATGTATGTCCAAGGGTTTGGAGGATAGAGACATTTTAATTTTTCGAGATTATTCGAAAGTCAATTTTTGAAAAGGCAAATATCTCCCGATCTGTAGGAATCTCAGCAACAAAACTTATATCACTTTAAGGGAACGTTTATGTGAACTTCATGTCAGAGTCACGTCAATATATGTCTAAGGGTTTGGAGGATAGAGACATTTAAATTTTCGATATTATTCCAAAGTCAATTATTGAAGAGGCAAATATCTCCCGATCTGTAGGAATCTGAGAGACAAAACTGATGTCACTTTGTGGGAAGGTATATGTCATCGTCATGTAAGAGTCTTGTCAATGTATGTCCATGGGTTTGGAGGATAGAGACATTTTAATTTTTCGAGATTATTCGAAAGTCAATTTTTGAAAAGGCAAATATCTCCCGATCTGTAGGAATCTGAGACAAAACTTATGTACTTTGAGGGAATGTATATGTCAGAGTCAAGTCAGAGTCACGTCAATGTATGTCCAAGGGTTTGGAGGATAGAGATATTTTAATTTTGCGATATTTTTCGAAAGTCAATTTTTGAAAAGGCAAATATCTCCCGATCTGTAGGAATCTGAGAGACAAAACTTATGTCACTTTGAGGGAACGTATATGTCAACTTTATGTCAGAGTCACGTCAATGTATGTCTAAGGGTTTGAAGGATAGAGACATTTTAATTTTTCGTGATTATTCGAAAGTCAATTTTTGAAAAGGTAAATATCTTCCGATCTGTAGGAATCTCAGAAAGAAAACTTATGTCACTTTGAGGGAACATATATGTCATTGTCATGTCAGGGTCACGTCAATGTATGTCCAAGGGTTTAGAGGATAGAGACATAGTAATTTTACGAAATTATTCGAAAGTCAATTTTTGAAAAGGCAAATATCTCCCGATCTGTAGGATTCTGAGAGACAAATCCTATGTCACTTTGAGGGAACGTATATGTCAACTTCATGTCAGAGTCACGTCAATGTATGTCCAAGGGTTTGGAGGATAGAGACATTTAAATTTTTCGAGATTATTCGAAAGTCAATTTTTGAAAAGGCAAATATCTCTCGATCTGTAGCAATCCGAGAGACAAACCTTATGTCACTTTGAGGGAACGTATATGTCAACGTCATGTCAGAGTCACGTCAATGTATGTCCAAGGGTTTGGAGGATAGAGGCATTTTAATTTTTCGAGATTATTCGAAAGTCAATTTTTGAAAAGGCAAATATCTCCCGATCTGTAGGAATCTGAGAGACAAAACTTATGTCACTTTGAGGGAACGTATATGTCAACTTCATGTCAGAGTCTCGTCAATGTAAGTCGAAAGGTTTGGAGGATACAAACATCTTAATGTTTCGAGATTATTCTAAAGTCAATTTTTGAAAAGGCAAATATCTCCCGATCTGTAGGAATCTGAGAGACAACCCTTATGTCACTTTTTAGTGAACGCATATGTAAACTTCATGTCAGAGTCACGTCAATGTATGTAAAAGGGTTTGGAGGATAGAGACATTTGAATTTTTCGAGATTATTCGAAAGTCAATTTTTAAAAGGCAAATATCTCCCGATCTGTAGGAATCTGAGACAAAACTTATGCCACTTTGAGGGAACGTATATGTCAACTTCATGTCAGATTCTCGTCAATGTATGTCCAAGGGTTTGGAGGATAGAGACATTTTAATTTTTCGAGATTATTCGAAATTCAATTTTTAAAAGGCAAATATCTCCCGATCAGTAGGAATCTGAAAGACAAAGCTTATGTCACTTTGAGGGAACGTATATGTCAACTTCCTGTCAGAGTCACGTCAATGTATGTCCAAGGGTTTGGAGGATAGAGACATTTGAATTTTTCGAGATAATTCGAAAGTCAAATTTTAAAAGGCAAATATCTCCCGATCTGAAGGAATCTGAGACAAAACTTATGCCACTTTGAGGGAACGTATATGTCAACTTCATGTCAGATTCTCGTCAATGTATGTCCAAGGGTTTGGAGGATAGAGACATTTTAATTTTTCGAGATTATTCGAAAGTCAATTTTTAAAAGGCAAATATCTCCCGATCTGTAGGAATCTGAATTACAAAACTTATATCACTTTGAGGGAACTTATATGTCAAATTCCTGTCAGAGTCACGTCAATGTATGTCCAAGGGTTTGGAGGATAGAGACATTTAAATTTTTCGAGATTATTCGAAAGTCAATTTTTAAAAGGCAAATATCTCCCGATCAGTAGGAATCTGAAAGACAAAGCTTATGTCACTTTGAGGGAACGTATATGTCAACTTCCGGTCAGAGTCACGTCAATGTATGTCCAAGGGTTTGGAGGATAGAGACATTTTAATTTTTCGAGATTATTCGAAAGTCAATTTTTGAAAAGGCAAATATCTATCGATCTGTAGGAATCTGAAAGACAAAGCTTATGTCACTTTGAGGAAATGTATATGTCAGAGTCAAATCAGAGTCACGTTAATGTATGTCCAAGGGTTTGGAGGATAGAGACATTTTAATTTTTCGAGATTATTCGAAAGTCAATTTTTGAAAAGGCAAATATTTCCCGATCTGTAGGAATCTGAGACAAAACTTATGTCACTTTGAGGGAACGTATATGTCAACGTCAAGGCAGAGTCACGTCAATGTATGTCCAAGGGATTAATTTTTCGAGATTATTCGAAAGTCAATTTTTGAAAAGGCAAATATCTCCCGATCTGTAGGAATCTGAGAGACAAAAGTTATGTCACTTTGAGGGAACGTATATGTAAACTTCATGTCAGAGTCACGTCAATGTATGTCTAAGGGTTTGAAGGATAGAGACATTTTAATTTTTCGAGATTATTCGAAAGTCAATTTATGAAAAGGCAAATATCTTCCGATCTGTAGGAATCTTAGAAACAAAACTTATGTCACTTTTTAGGGAACGCATATGTAAACTTCATGTCAGAGTCACGTCAATGTATGTAAAAGGGTTTGGAGGATAGAGACATTTGAATTTTTCGAGATTATTCGAAAGTCAATTTTTAAAAGGCAAATATCTCCCGATCTGTAGGAATCTGAGACAAAACTTATGCCACTTTGAGGGAACGTATATGTCAACTTCATGTCAGATTCTCGTCAATGTATGTCCAAGGGTTTGGAGGATAGAGACATTTTAATTTTTCGAGATTATTCGAAATTCAATTTTTAAAAGGCAAATATCTCCCGATCAGTAGGAATCTGAAAGACAAAGCTTATGTCACTTTGAGGGAACGTATATGTCAACTTCCTGTCAGAGTCACGTCAATGTATGTCCAAGGGTTTGGAGGATAGAGACATTTGAATTTTTCGAGATTATTCGAAAGTCAATTTTTAAAAGGCAAATATCTCCCGATCTGAAGGAATCTGAGACAAAACTTATGCCACTTTGAGGGAACGTATATGTCAACTTCATGTCAGATTCTCGTCAATGTATGTCCAAGGGTTTGGAGGATAGAGACATTTGAATTTTTCGAGATTATTCGAAAGTCAATTTTTAAAAGGCAAATATCTCCCGATCTGTAGGAATCTGAATTACAAAACTTATATCACTTTGAGGGAACTTATATGTCAAATTCCTGTCAGAGTCACGTCAATGTATGTCCAAGGGTTTGGAGGATAGAGACATTTAAATTTTTCGAGATTATTCGAAAGTCAATTTTTAAAAGGCAAATATCTCCCGATCAGTAGGAATCTGAAAGACAAAGCTTATGTCGCTTTGAGGGAACGTATATGTCAACTTCCTGTCAGAGTCACGTCAATGTATGTCCAAGGGTTTGGAGGATAGAGACATTTTAATTTTTCGAGATTATTCGAAAGTCAATTTTTGAAAAGGCAAATATCTATCGATCTGTAGGAATCTGAAAGACAAAGCTTATGTCACTTTGAGGAATTGTATATGTCAGAGTCAAATCAGAGTCACGTCAATGTTTGTCCAAGGGTTTGGAGGATAGAGACATTTTAATTTTTCGAGATTATTCGAAAGTCAATTTTTGAAAAGGCAAATATTTCCCGATCTGTAGGAATCTGAGACAAAACTTATGTCACTTTGAGGAAACGTATATGTCAACGTCAAGGCAGAGTCACGTCAATGTATGTCCAAGGGTTTAATTTTTCGAGATTATTCGAAAGTCAATTTTTGAAAAGGCAAATATCTCCCGATCTGTAGGAATCTGAGAGACAAAAGTTATGTCACTTTGAGGGAACGTATATGTCAACTTCATGTCAGAGTCACGTCAATGTATGTCTAAGGGTTTGAAGGATAGAGACATTTTAATTTTTCGAGATTATTCGAAAGTCAATTTAAGAAAAGGCAAATATCTTCCGATCTGTAGGAATCTTAGAAACAAAACTTATGTCACTTTGAGGGAACATATATGTCATCGTCATGTCAGGGTCACGTCAATGTATGTCCAAGGGTTTAGAGGATAGAGACATAGTAATTTTACGAGATTATTCGAAAGTCATTTTTTGAAAAAACAAATATCTCCCGATCTGTAGGATTCTGAGAGACAAATCCTATGTCACTTTGAGGGAACGTATATGTCAACTTCATGTCAGAGTCACGTCAATGTATGTCCAAGGGTTTGGAGGATAGAGACATTTCAATTTTTCGAGATTATTCGAAATTCAATTTTTGAAAAAGCAAATATCTCCCGATCTCTAGGAATCTGAGAGACATAACTGATGTCGCTTTGAAGGAACGTATATGTCAACTTCAATGTCAGAGTCACGTAAATGTATGTCCAAGGGTTTGGAGGATAGAGGCATTTTAATTTTTCGAGATTATACGAACGTCAATTTTTGAAAAGGCAAATATCTCTCGATCTGTAGGAATCTGAAAGACAAAACTTATGTTTCTTTGAGGGAATGTATATGTCACAGTCAAGTCAGAGTCACGTCAAAGTATGTCCAAGGGTTTGGATGATAGAGACATTTTAATTTTTCGAGATTATTCGAAAGTCAATTTTTGAAAAAGCAAATATCTCCCGATCTGTAGGAATCTGATAGACAAAACTTATGTCACTTTGAGGGAAGCTATATGTCAACTTCATGTCAGAGTCACGTAAATGTATGTCAAAGGGTTTGGAGGATAGAGACATCTTGATTTTTCGAGGTTATTCGAAAGTCAATTTTTGTGAAGGCAAATATCTCCCGATCTGTAGGAATCTAAGAGACAAACCTTATGTCACTTTGAGGGAACGTGTATGTCAACTTCATGTCAGAGTCACGTCAATGTGTGTCCAAGGGTTTGGAGGATAGAGACATTTAAATTTTTCGAGATTATTCGAAAGTCAATTTTTGAAAAGCAAATATCTCCCGATCTGTAGGAATCTGAGAGACAAAACTTATGTCACGTTGAGGGAACGTATATGACAACTTCATCTCAGAGTCACGTCAATGTATGTCTAAGGGTTTGAAGGATAGAGACATTTTAATTTTTCGAGATTATTCGAAAGTCAATTTTTGAAAAGGCAAATATCTCCCGATCTGTAGGAATCTGAGAGACAAAACTTATGTGACTTTAAGGGAACGTATATGTCAGAGTCAAGTCAGAGTCACGTCAATGTAAGTCGAAGGGTTTGGAGGATAGAGACATCTAAATGCTTGGAGATTATTCGAAAGCCAATTTGTGAAGAGGTAAATATCTTCCGATCTGTAGGAATCTCAGAAACAAAACTTATGTCACTTTGAGGGAACATATATGTCATCGTCATGTCAGGGTCACGTGAATGTATGTCCAAGGGTTTAAAGGATAGAGACATTCTAATTTTTCGAGATTATTCGAAAGTCGATTTTTGAAAAGGCAAATATCTCCCGATCTGTAATAATCTGAGAGATAAAACTTAAGTCACTTTAAGGGAACGTATATGTCAACGTCAAGTCAGAGTCACGTCAATGTATGTCCAAGGGTTTGGAGGATAGAGACATTTTAATTTTTCGAGATTATTCGAAAGTCAATTTTTGAAAAGGCAAATATATCCCGATCTGTAGGAATCTCAGCAACAAAACTTATATCACTTTGAGGGAACGTTTATGTCAACTTCATGTCAGAGTCACGTCAAAATATGTCTAAGGGTTTGGAGGATAGAGACATTTTAATTTTTCGAGATTATTCCAAAGTCAATTATTGAAGAGGCAAATATCTCCCGATCTGTAGGAATCTGAGAGACAAAACTGATGTCACTTTGTGGGAAGGTATATGTCATCGTCATGTAAGAGTCTTGTCAATGTATGTCCATGGGTTTGGAGGATAGAGACATTTGAATTTTTCGAGATTATTCGAAAGTCAATTTTTGAAAAGGCAAATATCTCCCGATCTGTAGGAATCTGAGACAAAACTTATGTACTTTGAGGGAATGTATATGTCAGAGTCAAGTCAGAGTCACGTCAATGTATGTCCAAGGGTTTGGAGGATAGAGACATTTTAATTTTGCGAGATTTTTCGAAAGTCAATTTTTGAAAAGGCAAATATCTCCCGATCTGTAGGAATCTGAGAGACAAAACTTATGTCACTTTGAGGGAACGTATATGTCAACTTTATGTCAGAGTCACGTCAATGTATGTCTAAGGGTTTGAAGGATAGAGACATTTTAATTTTTCGAGATTATACGAAAGTCAATTTTTGAAAAGGTAAATATCTTCCGATCTGTAGGAATCTCAGAAAGAAAACTTATGTCACTTTGAGGGAACATATATGTCATCGTCATGTCAGGGTCACGTCAATGTATGTCCAAGGGTTTAGAGGATAGAGACATAGTAATTTTACGAAATTATTCGAAAGTCAATTTTTGAAAAGGCAAATAACTCCCGATCTGTAGGATTCTGAGAGACAAATCCTATGTCACTTTGAGGGAACGTATATGTCAACTTCATGTCAGAGTCACGTCAATGTATGTCCAAGGGTTTGGAGGATAGAGACATTTAAATTTTTCGAGATTATTCGAAAGTCAATTTTTGAAAAGGCAAATATCTCCCGATCTGTAGGAATCTCAGCAACAAAACTTATATCACTTTAAGGGAACGTTTATGTCAACTTCATGTCAGAGTCACGTCAATATATGTCTAAGGGTTTGGAGGATAGAGACATTTTAATTTTTCGAGATTATTCCAAAGTCAATTATTGAAGAGGCAAATATCTCCCGATCTGTAGGAATCTGAGAGACAAAACTGATGTCACTTTGTGGGAAGGTGTATGTCATCGTCATGTAAGAGTCTTGTCAATGTATGTCCATGGGTTTGGAGGATAGAGACATTTTAATTTTTCGAGATTATTCGAAAGTCAATTTTTGAAAAGGCAAATATCTATCGATCTGTAGGAATCTGAAAGACAATGCTTATGTCACTTTGAGGAAATGTATATGTCAGAGTCAAATCAGAGTCACGTCAATGTATGTCCAAGGGTTTGGAGGATAGAGACATTTTAATTTTTCGAGATTATTCGAAAGTCAATTTTTGAAAAGGCAAATATCTATCGATCTGTAGGAATCTGAAAGACAAAGCTTATGTCACTTTGATTAAATGTATATGTCAAAGTCAAATCAGAGTCACGTCAATGTATGTCCAAGGGTTTGGAGGATAGAGACATTTTAATTTTTCGAGATTATTCGAAAGTCAATTTTTGAAAAGGCAAATATTTCCCGATCTGTAGGAATCTGAGACAAAACTTATGTCACTTTGAGGGAACGTATATGTCAACGTCAAGGCAGAGTCACGTCAATGTATGTCCAAGGGTTTAATTTTTCGAGATTATTCGAAAGTCAATTTTTGAAAAGGCAAATATCTCCCGATCTGTAGGAATCTGAGAGACAAAAGTTATGTCACTTTGAGGGAACGTATATGTGAACTTCATGTCAGAGTCACGTCAATGTATGTCTAAGGGTTTGAAGGATAGAGACATTTTAATTTTTCGAGATTATTCGAAAGTCAATTTATGAAAAGGCAAATATCTTCCGATCTGTAGGAATCTTAGAAACAAAACTTATGTCACTTTTTAGGGAACGCATATGTAAACTTCATGTCAGAGTCACGTCAATGTATGTAAAAGGGTTTGGAGGATAGAGACATTTGAATATTTCGAGATTATTCGAAAGTCAATTTTTAAAAGGCAAATATCTCCCGATCTGTAGGAATCTGAGACAAAACTTATGCCACTTTGAGGGAACGTATATGTCAACTTCATGTCAGATTCTCGTCAATGTATGTCCAAGGGTTTGGAGGATAGAGACATTTTAATTTTTCGAGATTATTCGAAATTCAATTTTTAAAAGGCAAATATCTCCCGATCAGTAGGAATCTGAAAGACAAAGCTTATGTCACTTTGAGGGAACGTATATGTCAACTTCCTGTCAGAGTCACGTCAATGTATGTCCAAGGGTTTGGAGGATAGAGACATTTGAATTTTTCGAGATTATTCGAAAGTCAATTTTTAAAAGGCAAATATCTCCCGATCTGAAGGAATCTGAGACAAAACTTATGCCACTTTGAGGGAACGTATATGTCAACTTCATGTCAGATTCTCGTCAATGTATGTCCAAGGGTTTGGAGGATAGAGACATTTGAATTTTTCGAGATTATTCGAAAGTCAATTTTTAAAAGGCAAATATCTCCCGATCTGTAGGAATCTGAATTACAAAACTTATATCACTTTGAGGGAACTTATATGTCAAATTCCTGTCAGAGTCACGTCAATGTATGTCCAAGGGTTTGGAGGATAGAGACATTTAAATTTTTCGAGATTATTCGAAAGTCAATTTTTAAAAGGCAAATATCTCCCGATCAGTAGGAATCTGAAAGACAAAGCTTGTGTCACTTTGAGGGAACGTATATGTCAACTTCCTGTCAGAGTCACGTCAATGTATGTCCAAGGGTTTGGAGGATAGAGACATTTAAATTTTTCGAGATTATTCGAAAGTCAATTTTTGAAAAGGCAAATATCTATCGATCTGTAGGAATCTGAAAGACAACGCTTATGTCACTTTGAGGAAATGTATATGTCAGAGTCAAATCAGAGTCACGTCAATGTATGTCCAAGGGTTTGGAGGATAGAGACATTTTAATTTTTCGAGATTATTCGAAAGTCAATTTTTGAAAAGGCAAATATTTCCCGATCTGTAGGAATCTGAGACAAAACTTATGTCACTTTGAGGGAACGTATATGTCAACGTCAAGGCAGAGTCACGTCAATGTATGTCCAAGGGTTTAATTTTTCGAGATTATTCGAAAGTCAATTTTTGAAAAGGCAAATATCTCCCGATCTGTAGGAATCTGAGAGACAAAAGTTATGTCACTTTGAGGGAACGTATATGTCAACTTCATGTCAGAGTCACGTCAATGTATGTCTAAGGGTTTGAAGGATAGAGACATTTTAATTTTTCGAGATTATTCGAAAGTCAATTTAAGAAAAGGCAAATATCTTCCGATCTGTAGGAATCTTAGAAAAAAAAAATTATGTCACTTTGAGAGAACATATATGTCATCGTCATGTCAGGGTCACGTCAATGTATGTCCAAGGGTTTAGAGGATAGAGACATAGAAATTTTACGAGATTATTCGAAAGTCAATTTTTGAAAAGGCAAATATCTCCCGATCTGTAGGATTCTGATAGACAAATCCTATGTCACTTTGAGGGAACGTATATGTCAACTTCATGTCAGAGTCACGTCAATGTATGTCCAAGGGTTTGGAGGATAGAGACATTTCAATTTTTCGAGATTATTCGAAATTCAATTTTTCAAAAAGCAAATATCTCCCGATCTCTAGGAATCTGAGAGACATAACTGATGTCGCTTTGAAGGAACGTATATGTCAACTTCAATGTCAGAGTCACGTAATTGTATGTCCAAGGGTTTGGAGGATAGAGGCATTTTAATTTTTCGAGATTATACGAACGTCAATTTTTGAAAAGGCAAATATCTCTCGATCTGTAGGAATCTGAAAGACAAAACTTATGTTTCTTTGAGGGAATGTATATGTCACAGTCAAGTCAGAGTCACGTCAAAGTATGTCCAAGGGTTTGGATGATAGAGACATTTTAATTTTTCGAGATTATTCGAAAGTCAATTTTTGAAAAAGCAAATATCTCCCGATCTGTAGGAATCTGATAGACAAAACTTATGTCACTTTGAGGGAAGGTATATGTCAACTTCATGTCAGAGTCACGTAAATGTATGTCAAAGGGTTTGGAGGATAGAGACATCTTGATTTTTCGAGGTTATTCGAAAGTCAATTTTTGTGAAGGCAAATATCTCCCGATCTGTAGGAATCTAAGAGACAAACCTTATGTCACTTTGAGGGAACGTGTATGTCAACTTCATGTCAGAGTCACGTCAATGTGTGTCCAAGGGTTTGGAGGATAGAGACATTTAAATTTTTAGAGATTATTCGAAAGTCGATTTTTGAAAAGGCAAATATCTCCCGATCTGTAGGAATCTGAGAGACAAAACTTATGTGACTTTAAGGGAACGTATATGTCAGAGTCAAGTCAGAGTCACGTCAATGTAAGTCGAAGGGTTTGGAGGATAGAGACATCTAAATGCTTGGAGATTATTCGAAAGTCAATTTCTGAAAATGCAAATATCTCCCGATCTGTAAGAATCTCAGCGACAAAACTTATATCACTTTAAGGGAACGTATATGTCAACGTCAAGTCAGAGTCACGTCAATGTATGTCCAAGGGTTTGGAGGATATAGACATTTTAATTTTTCGAGATTATTAGAAAGTCAATTTTTGAAAAGGCAAATATGTCCCGATTTGTAGGAATCTGAGAGACAAAACTAATGTCACTTTGAGGGAACGTAAATGTCAACTTTATGTCAGAGTCACGTCAATGTATGTCTAAGGGTTTGAAGGATAGAGATATTTTAATTTTTCGAGATTATTTGAAAGCCAATTTGTGAAGAGGTAAATATCTTCCGATCTGTAGGAATCTCAGAAACAAAACTTATGTCACTTTGAGGGAACATATATGTCATCGTCATGTCAGGGTCACGTGAATGTATGTCCAAGGGTTTAGAGGATAGAGACATTTTAATTTTTCGAGATTATTCGAAAGTCGATTTTTGAAAAGGCAAATATCTCCCGATCTGTAATAATCTGAGAGATAAAACTTAAGTCACTTTAAGGGAACGTATATGTCAACGTCAAGTCAGAGTCACGTCAATGTATGTCCAAGGGTTTGGAGGATAGAGACATTTTAATTTTTCGAGATTATTCGAAAGTCAATTTTTGAAAAGGCAAATATCTCCCGATCTGTAGGAATCTCAGCAACAAAACTTATATCACTTTAAGGGAACGTTTATGTCAACTTCATGTCAGAGTCACGTCAATATATGTCTAAGGGTTTGGAGGATAGAGACATTTTAATTTTTCGAGATTATTCCAAAGTCAATTATTGAAGAGGCAAATATCTCCCGATCTGTAGGATTCTGAGAGACAAAACTGATGTCACTTTGTGGGAAGGTATATGTCATCGTCATGTAAGAGTCTTGTCAATGTATGTCCATGGGTTTGGAGGATAGAGACATTTTAATTTTTCGAGATTATTCGAAAGTCAATTTTTGAAAAGGCAAATATCTCCCGATCTGTAGGAATCTGAGACAAAACTTATGTACTTTGAGGGAATGTATATGTCAGAGTCAAGTCAGAGTCACGTCAATGTATGTCCAAGGGTTTGGAGGATAGAGACATTTTAATTTTGCGAGATTTTTCGAAAGTCAATTTTTGAAAAGGCAAATATCTCCCGATCTGTAGGAATCTGAGAGACAAAACTTATATCACTTTGAGGGAACGTATATGTCAACTTTATGTCAGAGTCACGTCAATGTATGTCTAAGGGTTTGAAGGATAGAGACATTTTAATTTTTCGAGATTATACGAAAGTCAATTTTTGAAAAGGTAAATATCTTCCGATCTGTAGGAATCTCAGAAAGAAAACTTATGTCACTTTGAGGGAACATATATGTCATCGTCATGTCAGGGTCACGTCAATGTATGTCCAAGGGTTTAGAGGATAGAGACATAGTAATTTTACGAAATTATTCGAAAGTCAATTTTTGAAAAGGCAAATATCTCCCGATCTGTAGGATTCTGAGAGACAAATCCTATGTCACTTTGAGGGAACGTATATGTCAACTTCATGTCAGAGTCACGTCAATGTATGTCCAAGGGTTTGGAGGATAGAAACATTTAAATTTTTCGAGATTATTCGAAAGTCAATTTTTGAAAAGGCAAATATCTCCCGATCTGTAGCAATCCGAGAGACAAAACTTATGTCACTTTGAGGGAACGTATATGTCAACGTCATGTCAGAGTCACGTCAATGTATGTCCAATGGTTTGGAGGGTAGAGGCATTTTAATTTTTCGAGATTATTCGAAAGTCAATTTTTGAAAAGGCAAATATCTCCCGATCTGTAGGAATCTGAGAGACAAAACTTATGTCACTTTGAGGGAACGTATATGTCAACTTCATGTCAGAGTCTCGTCAATGTAAGTCGAAAGGTTTGGAGGATACAAACATCTTAATGTTTCGAGATTATTCTAAAGTCAATTTTTGAAAATGCAAATATCTCCCGATCTGTAGGAATCTCAGCGAAAAAACTAATGTCACTTTAAGGGAACGTATATGTCAACTTCATGTCAGAGTCACGTCAATATATGTCAAAGGGTTTGGAGGATAGAGACATTTTAATTTTTCGAGATTATTCGAAAGTCAATTCTTGAAGAGGCAAATATCTCCCGATCTGTAGGAATCTGAGAGACAAATCTCATGTCAGTTTGAGGGAACATATATGTCATCGTCATGTAAAAGTCACGTCAATATAAGTCCAAGGGTTTGCAGGATTGAGAACTTTTAATTTTTGAAGGGCATTCGAAAGTCAATTTTTCAAAGGCATATATCTGCCGATCTGCAGGAAACTCAGAGAGAAAACTTATATCAGTTTGAGGTATCATATATGTCATCGTCATGTCAAAGTCACTTCAATGTAAGTACAACGGTTTGCAGGATAGAGAACTTTTAATTTGTGAAGGTTATTCGGAAGTCAATTTTTCAAAGGCATATATCTCCCGATATGTAGGAAACTGAGAGACAACAATCATGTCAGTTTCAGGTAACGTAAATGTCATCGTTATATCAGAGTCACGTCAATGTAAGTCCAAGTGTTTGCAGGATAGAGAACTTTTAATTTTTCAGGGGTATACGAAACTCACTTTTTCAAAGGCATATATCTCCCGATATCTACGAAACTGAGAGACGCAACTCATGACAGTTTGAGGTTACGTATATATCATCGTCACGTCAGAGTCACGTCAATGTTAATCCAAGTGTTTGCAGGATAGAGAACTTTTAATTTTTGAAATTTATTCGAAAGTTAATTTTTCAAAGGCATATATCTCCCGATCTGTAGGAACCTGAAGGTCAAAACTGATGTCAGTTTAAGGTAACAGATATGTCATCTTCATTTCAAAGTGACGTCATTGTAATTCCAAGGGTTTGCAGGATAGAGAACTTTTAATTTTTGAAAGTTATCCGAAAGTCAATGTTTCAAAGGCATATATCTCCCGATCTGTAGGAAACTGAGATACACAACTCATGTCAATTTGAGGTAACGTATATAACATCGTCATGTCAGAGTCACGTCCTTGTAAGTACAAGGGTTTGGAGGATAGTGACTTTTCAATGTTTCAAGGGTATTCGAAACTCACTTTTTCAAAGGCATATATCTCCCGATCTGTATGAATCTGAGAGACAAAACTTATGTCACTTTCGAGGTAACGTATATGTCATAGTCATGGCAGGGTCACGACAATGTAAGTACAAGGTGTTGGAAGATAGAGACCTTTTAATTCTTCAAGGGTATTCGAAAGTCAACTTAAAAAGGAATATATCTCCCGATCTGTAGGAATCTGAGAGACATAACTCATGTATTTTTTTTAAACTATATGTCATCGCCATGTCAGAGTCCTGTGAATGTAAGTCCAAGAGTTTGAAAATAGAGAACTTTTAATTTTTCAAGGTTATTCGAAATTCAATTTTTCATAGTCTTGACAAAGAATACTTTTAAATGGAGACTTTGCTGCATCATTTAATATCGGTCTATGTCCACTTTTGTGTCAGGTTTGTTTAGCTTTTTTTTCAACTTATATTATGTTTTCGTTGCGTCTGCTGATAAACAAGACTAATATTGCAACATTGAATATGTTCATGCCAAAATGACTCAAGTGCAAGGTTACCGTATTATAAAGTTTTTTCCGAAAAGAACTATTTTCAGCATTAAAAATAGTTTCGCAGATGAACTCCGAAGTCTAGCGGTCGGAATTGGCACTTATACTTTAACACCAAGAAACCAACGTAGTTATTAAGTTTCTTTCATGCAACTGCATTATACATCTTGAGCAAAAGTTACATTACAATTTAAAAGAATTAATGATGTTTTATTTAGGTAAAGTACTCGAAAACAAATTTCTCTACAACCTTGGGCAAAAATTCAAATTTCCCAACGTACTTCTGGAGTTTCCAGGCTTTTCCCTAAAAGACGTGCAGATCCTATGAATTATTATTGGCGGATTACAATCGTAGGAAGCGTGCTTTTTGCTGTTCTGTATATGATGAAACGCATTCATCGACCGCTGCAGAACGTCCTTACCAAATAAGATTTGAGGAGCAGTCTCCTAGCAGTGTATTCAATATTATGTGGCATTCGCAGTTCAAGAGGATGAAGAATTCTTCGGGAACATACCGTGTTTACTGAAGAAACTACGTTTCATGAAAGTGGTTAGTAAACATTTCTAACCATGCGGGGATCAGAATCGCCCGGGTTCGTAGTTGAACATCATCACCGCTTTCCGAAACTGAACAGCTATAAACAAAAACTTTGATGTTGGACCACTGTTGTAAAGCAATCTATTTTCCAATACGTGGTCTGAATAAAAACCTTTTAAATCTATACTGTAATTTGCAGTCGCCCTTCAACGTTCGTGCCGCTTGATTTCAACTTTAGTCAAACGCCGCACACAGTTTTTATTAAAAAGCTGTTTATCAATCTCCTACTCACCACTCCTACGAGATGACCTCGAAGATACTTGTCTTCTTAGCGCATGGAGACCGCACGCATAAGAACAAAGACTGCAGACCAACCAAGTCCTCACAATAGCAAATTATGAACGACACACGCAAAACAGTCAAACTGGGCACCAGAACAGCATTCAGCACAAGGCATACGTAAGAAACAGATGAGTCTTCACAGCCAATATGTCTTTTTAAGAAATGTAGACTATTTCACAAGAATAAAATGCACATCACTTGGCTTGTAAATCTTAATTTGTGGCAATGACATTAAAGAATCTATACACATCGCAGTATTGATCCCGAAGATTATAAATGTTACGAATAAAATCACAGATAATATCCAACTGACAACGAAATGACATAGTCAGCACATCATCAATATTATTAAATTAAAATTAAAACTGTTTTCGAAGGAATTGTGAATACCTTTCAGAAGTTTATTTGGCCATGTGTCGGACAGTTTCACTTGCAATGGTCAAATGAACATTAGTTCTTTCGTAACAGACCCTTTTATACATATCTGAAACTAAAGAAATTTTGTGATCTTGTTTCAGCTCAAAAGTTCCCTAACCAAACTCATGATTTTAATTTGGTTTTAATGCACGTTTACAATGAACCACGGTTAGCCCATGTTACATTTTGTGGCGACTTCAGTGGATACAAAACCAGTTACTTGTATCACCTAAACTGACAACAGTCTATTAGTCTTAACAAATTGCTTTACTGTAGTAATGATCTTCATGTATTCATTGAAAATAAGGACATAACGTGTTAAAACCTTTCATCTTGCGTATCATGTCATTAAATATGATTTATAATTAGGATCACACAGCAAATTAAATATTCAAAGTAAAATGTTTCGTAAACCAACTTCACAACTCTTCTTTAATATTGGCAATGGTTTCTCGAAAATCTCTCACTGTTTATGGAAGTCACAATCACACGCCACGTGTCAAATCCTGAGCCCCTATCGTCAACACCAATAACGGTGAACCAGCAGGCTTACATCCTACGGCCACAACCTGCGACAAGCGACTGTGACACTGCTCAGAACCGGCGAGCAACTGAGGGGAACGCGCATCGCGAACAGAGACACCGCGCACAGTTACGGGAATTGTCTGAAGATGAATAGGTCTCCGATTTAAGAAGTTTCAAAACGTCGCCGTGTAGAAAGAATATCACAACTGAAGATTTGTGTCTTCTGGGTTGTTGCGCTGTGTAGTCTGGTAGATGTTAACCAACGTTTCAGAGGTCATATTGCCTTCGTCATCAGGGCGATGATTCGTTGGTAAACATCTACCATACTACACGGCGCAACAACCCAGAAGGCAGAAATCTTCATACTCATCGCTCTGATGATGGCGGCAGTATGACCTCTGAAACGTTGGTTAACATCGACCAGACTACACAGCGTAACAACCCAGAAGACAGAAATTGTCATACTCATCGCCCTGATGATGGAGGCAGTATGACCTCTGAAACGTTGGTAAACATCTACCAGACTACACAGCACAACAACCCAGAAGACAGAAATCTTCATACTCTGATGACGAAGGCAGTATGACCTCTGAAACGTTGGTAAACATCTACCAGACTACACGTCGCAACAACCCAGAAGACAGAAATCTTCATACTCATCGCCCTGATGACGGAGGCAGTATGACCTCTGAAACGTTGGTTAACATCGACCAGACCACACAGCGCAACAACCCAGAAGACAGAAATCTTCATACTCACCGCTGTAAAAAGCTGAAATCTTACAATATCACACCTTCTTTAGGGCATTTATCCGATCGAGATACGCTTTTCATTTCATCATAACATATTTTAATTTCATCCATCCCTCATTCTACCCATGTTCACTATTTCGCTATTCTTTTACGTGCATATGACCCACTAACTTATTTTAATCGATCTTGTTTGAGAATGGTCCCCACCACAGTTACATGATCCTACTCCACTTTCCTTACAGGGTGTTAAAAAAATGGTATTTAGAACACATGACTGGCTCATTAATCGACGAATGAATAACGACCCCAAGGTCTGAAACTGGAGATACAGAGTTTTAACAGCCAATAACAAAGTACTTAATGACAAGGCAATCCAACGTAAGGGACAAGTAATCTTCACATAACTTTATGCGTGCGTGCGTGTGAAAATACGGTTAATGTAATTATTTACGCAGCTTCTTAGAAAGGGCCCAGCATGTTTCGATCCTAGTGGGTCAACTTCAGTGACATTTACTGATTATAAGAACGTGAACAGGAAGTTCTTCAATACCTTCATTTGTGCGACTTCCTTCGTGCCACATTTCTTTAGTGTTCTGTTTGACGATAGGTCCATACGAACAGGATCCTTCCATCTCTTTCTCGGACTGGGACCTGTTCATATACGTTCTTGGCAGATGATCCAGAAGTGGTTTGCCATTGCCTTCTTCTGTGTGTGAATGGAGTAATTGTTGGGATTCCACGGAGGAAAACTCCGTGTTGCCTAGACCACGGCCTTGCCCAACACAAGTTATAAATTAGGGCACCGCCGGGAATCAAACCCTAGGCCTCAGGATTACAAGGCCAGCGTTCTAACGGCTAGACGACCGTGCGACATACTAAAATAAAATTTCCAATACTTCACACCAGTAAAGTCGTCATTCGCAGATGGCTGTCTTCTGGGTTGTTGCGCTTTGTAGTCTGGTAGTAGTTCAACGACGTTTTCAGAGGTCCTTGCTGCCTCCATCATCACCATCATTATTTATACGAAGCACTATCCAGAAACAGAAGCACAGTTTGCATTTTCATAAGCCCTTGTTACGTAGTCAAAGTTTTCGTCTCTTTTGATTACCGACATCCCAGTCTGGCGCGTGCGGTCAGAAGGGCACTGAACACAAATATCCAGCCCTTGCATGGTACATATATGAAATATCGCCTGCTGCAACTTTTTACGGCCATATGTATGCATGATTGTGGGATGTGTTCGTATAACACATTCTCTGTCCAAGAGCTGTCAAGATGAATACTGAAGCTGTATAACTTTCGATTGAAAGAACACATTTCTAGGCTCGTTCAGACTGAAAAGTTTCAAAAATGCTCCTGATGGCTTCTCCGTGTTTCCCTGTCTCTTTGTCAACAAATCGAGAATTGCAATATGTATTTTAATTACATTGATATTGGCAAATTAGAGACATTCTAGTCTTAGCTAATGCGAAGGTTTCGATAGCAAGTGGACAGATATGAGATTTGTGTCACAACACAATTTTTGTGTTTTTTTATTATTGTTTTTCTGCGTCATCTCAGCTCGAGAAACATTAGACTGACTCCGGTAGTACAGTGAAATCTATAGCCATCGTTCCTCGAACTAACGTTTTACCGCAAGCATCGTCGGTCTTGTTCGGTCCCAGATACATCCCATATAGAATAATGTTACATTTTCCCGTTTCTATCGTTCCTCGAACTATCATGTATTTCCTATGGTGACAGCCAAATAAATTCCAGATGTACAAGATTTACAGAGGTTGGACCTGTTTAAATGTGACGATAGTGTGGATATGTATACAAAATGAATATATTTTTAACAAACAGGATATTTGTAATATCTCGATACATTTCAAAATAAAATTTTAACATTTGTATTCTATTACGTCTTAATGCTTTTTAAAAAAAAGCACGAAGGCATCAAATTCGTGAGGTGGAGGTTGCGCAAAGTCGGATGGGACCAGTTATCAATAATGATATTACGCGCAAACACAATCCCCATTTAACACAAATAATGCTTATATGCGTGTAGTACATCATAATACGTCTAAAATTACATGTTTCCAGAAGAATTATTTCCTGCAAAATTGATGCAGTGTAGATGTTGACGCAAATACGTTAAAGATTCATGCGTAACGATGACCAAATCTAACTCACTATAAATAAGTATCATGTAACGAAAGAATTGGAAAAAACATACGTGAATGTTAGTACGCCATTAATTAATATAAATCGATTCACAAAAAAAATTGAATATAAATCTCTGGTACATTAATTGCAATGCTTGGTGGGCGCGGAATTCGTGGCGCACGTCAAACTTGTGGTAACATATTGGTGTCCTATGTCAAATGTCAAAAAATATATCGAAAATATTGCCTCACATTTACTCGAGGACACGACGTACAAACACAGAGACGCAGTCCATCGGAGAAATACGGAAACAAAGATATGATGTGCCACCTGTGATGACCTCAATGGAAAGAAATCAATACTTTCAAATATCATCGAGGACCAATCGGAAGTCAGTCAGTACAGATTTTGTCTTGGAACAATCGTCTAGTCCCGGTTGAATACTCTCCATTAAACGGCGGTTGGAATTATTTGATTTCGGTCGGTCAGTATCAACGTAAATTTGTGCTCTAGAAATAGAGTTCTTCGGGACCATTAACAAGATTAATTACCACCGTTCAATCACGTATTAACGGGTGTTACATGCAGTGAATCTCAGTGAAAGGATGTCTTCTCTGTGACGTGTGAGAATAGAAACAAGTGAACACCAATCCAACATAACATGCAAGAATAAGTTCGGTTCGACACATTGAGATATACGACTTCAGTGAAAGGACATTTGCATGCCATGTGTGCTCAATAAAGACGTTTGTACGAGTTAGTAACACGTAAATCATATACAGATATCGCGTATGTGCAGTAGCTGGAACTACGTAATTTGAAAACATTTATTCTTTTTAACGATGACTGGGGTCACTGTAGTAATTACATGTAAGTAATTTAAAATTAAATAAATATTTTAATAAATTCTTCTTTGGTGTGACAACATATATACTTCCACAATGAAACATTCAATAGCATCATATTTAAGTGATAAGTCATTGGTGTACTTGCAATTACTGAAAGTATGTGTCCAATAAAATATCCTTGTAAAAAAATTTAATTAGGTATGAAAGTGAAGCCCAGAATATAATATACTTCTTAAGGTGACGGAATCGAATTTTTGAGTATTTAATAATTTACAATTAACCATATCGAGCTCAAGCTGTTCTCACATGCGCACGTCATACGACTGCACTGCGCAACAACGTCTGCGCAGGTGCCTCGCTAACCTAATCTAACCCAAACCAACGAAAACGGTGTAATCCGCATCAGTGCAAAATAGTTTCCTGCGCACGAATTTTGGAAAAAACGTATCGATGCTCAGAAATTATTGAAATTTTGCTTGGACGTCATGCCACAGGTAAGTTAATGATATACATACTCTACTATGTCTTATTGCTTTTTCGAAATTCGCACGAATCCATCAAAGTCGTGAGGTGGATGATGTGCAAAGTCGGCCACGACCACTTATCAATAATGATATTACGCGCTCACACAATCCCCATATAACACAAATAGTGCTTATATGCGTGTAATACATCATAACACGTCTAAAATTACATAATGTTTCCACAAGAATTATTTCCTTCAAAATTGATGCAGTGTAGATGTTGACGCAAATACGTAGCAGATTCATGCGTAAAGATGACACAATCTAACTCACTATAAATAAGTATCATATAACGAAAGAATTGGAATAAAAATACGTGAATGATAGTACGCCATTAATTAATATAAATCGCCACACAAAAGGAATTGTATATAAATCTCTGGTATATTTATTGCAATGCTTGGTGGGCTTGGAATTCGTGGCGCACGTCAAACTTGTGGTAACATATTGGTGTCCTATGTCAAATGTCAAAAAATATAACGAAAATATTGCCTCACATTTACTCGAGGACACGACGTACAAACACAGACACGCAGTCCATCGGAGAAATACGGAACCAAAGATATGACGTGCCATCTGTGATGATTTCAATGGAAAGAAATCAATACTTTCGAATGGAATCGAGGACCAATCGGAAGTCAGTCAGTACAGATTTTGTCTTGGAACAGTCGGCTGGTCCCGGTTGAATACTCTCCTTTAAACGGTGGTTGGAAATATTTGATTTCGGTCGGTCAGTATCAACGTAAATTTGTGCTCCAGAAATAGAGTTCTTCGGGACCATTAACAAGATTAATTACCACCGTTCAATCACGTATTAACGGTTGCTACATGCAGTGAATCTCAGTGAAAGGATGTCTTCTCCGCGACGTGTGAGAATAGAAACAAGTGAACACCAATCCAACATAACATGCAAGAATAAGTGCGGTTCGGCCAATTGAGATATACGACTTCAGTGAAAGGACATTTGCATGCCATGTGTGCTCAGTAAAGACGTTTGTACGAGTTAATAACTCGTAAATCATATACAGATATCGCGTATGTGCAGAAGCTGGAACTACGTAATTTGAAAAAAATTATTCTTCATAACGATTACTGGGGTCACTGTAGTAATTACATGTAGAGTAATTTAAAATTAAATAAATATTTTAATAAATTCTTCTTTGGTGTGACAACATATATACTTCCACAACGAAATATTTAATAGCATCATATTTAAGTGATAAGTCATTGGTGTACTAGCAAATACTGAAAGTATGTGTCCAACGTATATGTCAACTTCATGTCAGAGTCTTGTCAATGTATGTCCGAGAGTTTGGAGGATAGAGACATTTTAATTTTTCGAGATTATTCGAAAGCCAATTTTTGAAATGGCAAATATCTCCCGATCTGTAGGAATCTGAGAGACAAAACTTATGTGACTTTGAGGGAACGTATATGTCAACTTCGTGTCAGAGTCACGTCAATGTATGTCCAAGGGTTTGGAGGATAGAAATATTTTAATTATTCGAGATTATTCGAAAGTCAATTTCTTAAAAGGCAAATATCTCCCGATCTGTAGGAATCTGAGAGACAAAACGTATGTCACCTTGAGGGAACGTATATGTCAACTTCATTTCAGATTCACGTTAATGTGTGTCCAAGGGTTAGGAGGATAGAGACATTTAAATTTTTCGAGATTATTCGAAAGTCAATTTTTGAAAAGGCAAATATCTCCCGATCTGTAGGAATCTGAGAGACAAACCTTATGTCACTTTGAGAAAACGTATATGTCATCGTCATGTCAGAGTCACGTCAATGTAAGTCGAAGGGTTTGGAGGATAGAGACATTTTAATTTTTCGAGATTATTCGAAAGTCAATTTTTGAAAAGGCAAATATCTCCCGATCAGTAGGAATCTGAGAGACAAAACGTATGTCACTTTGAGGGAACGTATATGTCAACTTGATGTCAGAGTCACGTCATTGTATGTCCAAGGGTTTGGAGGATAGAGATATTTTAATTTTTCGAGATTATTCGAAAATCAATTTATGAAAAGGCAAATATCTCCCAATCTGTAGGAATCTGAGAGACAAAACTTATGTCACTATGAGGGAACGTATATGTCAGCTTCATGTCAGAGTCACGTCAATGTATGTCCAAGGGTTTGGAGGATAGAGACATTTTAATTTTTCGAGATTATTCAAAAGTAAATTTATGAAAAGGCAAATATCTCCCGATCTGTAGGTATCTGAGAGACAAAACTTATGTCACTTTGAGGGAACGTAAATGTCATCGTCATGTCAGAGTCACGTCAATGTATGTCCAAGGGTTTGGAGGATAGAGACATTTTAATTTTCGAGATTATTCGAAAGTCAATTTTTGAAAAGGCAAATATCTCCCGATCTGTAGGAATCTGTGAGACAAACCTTATGTCACTTTGTGGGAACGTATATGTCAACTTCACATCAGAGCCACGTCAATGTATGTCCAAGGGTTTGGAGGTTAGAGACACTCAAATTTTTCGAGATTATTCGAAAAACAATTTTTGAAAAGGCAAATATCTCCCGATCTGTAGGTATCTGAGAGACAAAACTTATGTCACTTTGAGGGAACGTATATGTCAACTACATGTCAGAGTCACGTCTATGTACGTCCAAGGGTTTGGAGGATAGAGACATTTTAATTTTTCGAGATTATTCTAAAGTCAATTTTTGAAAAGGCAAATATCTCCCGATCTGTAGGAATCTGAGAGACAACACTTTTATCACTTTGAGGGAACGCAAATGTCATCGTCATGTCAGAGTCACGTCAATGTATGTCCAAGGGTTTGGAGGATAGAGACATTTTAATTTTTCGAGATTATTCGAAAGTCAATTTTTGAAAAGGCAAATATCTCCCGATCTGTAGGAATCTGTGAGACAAACCTTATGTCACTTTGTGGGAACGTATACGTCAACTTCACATCAGAGCCACGTCAATGTATGTCCAAGGGTTTGGAGGATAGAGACACTCAAATTTTTCGAGATTATTCGAAAAACAATTTTTGAAAAGGCAAATATCTCCCGATCTGTAGGTATCTGAGAGACAAAACTTATGTCACTTTGAGGGAACGTAAATATCATCGTCATGTCAGAGTCACGTCAATGTATGTCCAAGGGTTTGGAGGATAGAGACATTTTAATTTTCGAGATTATTCGAAATTCAATTTTTGAAAAGGCAAATATCTCCCGATCTGTAGGAATCTGTGAGACAAACCTTATGTCACTTTGTGGGAACGTATATGTCAACTTCACATCAGAGCCACGTCAATGTATGTCCAAGGGTTTGGAGGATAGAGACACTCAAATTTTTCGAGATTATTCGAAAAACAATTTTTGAAAAGGCAAATATCTCCCGATCTGTAGGTATCTGAGAGACAAAACTTATGTCACTTTGAGGGAACGTATATGTCAACTACATGTCAGAGTCACGTCTATGTACGTCCAAGGGTTTGGAGGATAGAGACATTTTAATTTTTCGAGATTATTCTAAAGTCAATTTTTGAAAAGGCAAATATCTCCCGATCTGTAGGAATCTGAGAGACAAAACTTATGTCACTTTGAGGAAACGTAAATGTCATCGTCATGTCAGAGGCACGTCAATGTATGTCAAAGGGTTTGGAGGATAGACACATTTTAATTTTTCGAGATTATTCGAAAAACAATTTTTGAAAAGGCAAATATCTCGCGATATGTAATAATCTGAGAGACAAAACTTATGTCACTTTAAGGGAACGTATATGTAAACTTCATGTCTGAGTCACGTCAATGTATGTCCAAAGTTTTGGAGGATAGAGACATTTTAATTTTTCGAGATTATTCGAAACTCAATTTGTGAAAAGGCAAATATCTCCCGATCTGTAGGAATCTGGGAAACAAAACTTATGTCACTTTAAGGGAAGGTATATGTCAACTTCATGTCAGAGTCACGTGAATGTATGTCCAAGTGTTTGGAGGATAGAGACATTTCAGTTTTTCGAGATTATTCGAAATTCAATTATTGAAATGGCAAATATCTCCCGATCTGTAGAATCTGAGAGACAAAACTTATGTCACTTTGAGGGAAAGTACTTGTCATAGTCATGTCAGAGTCACGTCAATGTATGTCCAAGGGTTTGGAGGATATAGACATTTAAATTTTTCGAGATTATTCGAAAGTGAATTATTCAAAGGCAAATATCTACCGATCTGTAGGAATCTGAGAGACTAAACTTATGTCACTTTGAGGGAACGCATATGTCATCGTCATGCCAAAGTCACGTCAATTTATGTCCAAGGCTTTGGAGAATAGAGACAATTTAACTTCTTCGAGATTATTCGAAAGTCAATTTTTGAAAAGTTAAATATCTCCCGATCTGTATTAATCTGAGAAACAAAACATATGTCACTTTTAGGGAACGTATATGTGATCGTCATGTCAGAGTCAAGTCAATGTAAGTCCAAGAGTTTGGAGGATAGAGACATTTTAATTTTTCGAGATTATTCGAAAGTCAATTTCTGAAAAGGCAAATATCTCCCGATCTGTAAGAATCTGAGAGACAAAACTTATGTCACTTTGAGGGAACCTATAAGTCAACTTCATGTCAGAGTGACGTCAATGTATGTCCAAGGGTTTGGAGGATAGAGACATTTTAATTTTTCGAGATTATTCGTAAGTCAATTTTTGAAAAGGCAAATATCTCCCGATCTGTAGGAATCTGAGAGACAAAACTTATGTTATTTTGAGGGAACCTATATGTCAACTTCATGTCAGAGTCACGTCAATGTATGTCCAAGGGTTTGGAGGATAGAGACATTTTAATGTTTCGAGATTATTCGTAAGACAATTTTTGAAAAGGTAAATATCTCCCGATCTGTAGGAATCTGAGAGACAAACCAAATGTCACTTTGACGGAACCTATATGTCAACTTCATGTCAGAGTCACGTCAATGTATGTCCAAGGGTTTGGAGGATAGAGACATTTAAATTTTTCGAGATTATTCGAAAGTCAATTTCTGAAAAGGCAAATATCTCCTGATCTGTAGGAATCTGAGAGACAAAACTTATGTCACTTTGAGGGAACGTATATGTCAACTTTATGTCAGGGTCTCGTAAATGTATGTCCAAGAGTTTGGTCAATAGAGACATTTTAATTTTTCGAGATTATTCGAAAGTCAATTTGTGAAAAGGCAAATATCTCCCGATCTGTAGGAATCTGGGAAACAAAACTTATGTCACTTTAAGGGAACGTATGTGTCAAGTTCATGTCAGAGTCACGTGAATGTATGTCCAAGTGTTTGGAGGATAGAGACATTTCAGTTTTTAGAGATTATTCGAAATTCAATTTTTGAAAAGGCAAATATCTCCCGATCTGTAGGAATCTGAGAGACAAATCTTATGTCACTTTGAGGGAACGTATATGTCAAGTTCATGTCAGAGTCACGTGAATGTATGTCCAAGTGTTTGGAGGATAGAGACATTTCAGTTTTTAGAGATTATTCGAAATTCAATTTTTGAAAAGGCAAATATCTCCCGAGCTCTAAGAATCTGAGAGACATAACTTATGTCACTTTGAGGAAACGTATATGTCAACTTCATGTCAGAGTCACGTCAATGTATGTCCAAGGGTTTGGAGGATAGAGACATTTTAATTTTTCGAGATTATTCGAAAGTCAATTATTGAAAAGGCAATTATCTCCCGATCTCTATTAATCTGAGAGACAAAACTTATGTCACTTTGAGGGAACGTATATGTCAACTTCATGTCAGAGTCACGTCAATGTATGTCCAAGGGTTTGGAGGATAGAGACATTTCAATTTTTCGAGATTATTCGAAAGTGAATTATTCAAAGGCAAATATCTACCGATCTGTAGGAATCTGAGAGACTAAACTTATGTCACTTTGATGGAACGCATATGTCATCGTCATGCCAGAGTCACGTCAATTTCTGTCCAAGGCTTTGGAGAATAGAGACAATTTAAATTCTTCGAGATTATTCGAAAGTCAATTTTTGAAAAGTTAAATATCTCCCGATCTGTATTAATCTGAGAAACAAAACATATGTCACTTTTAGGGAACGTATATGTGATCGTCATGTCAGAGTCACGTCATTGTAAGTCCAAGAGTTTGGAGGATAGAGACATTTTAGTTTTTCGAGATTATTCGAAAGTCAATTTTTGAAAAGGCAAATATCTCCCGATCGGTAGGAATCTGAGAGACGAAACTTATGTCACTTTGAGGGAACGTATATGTCAACTTCACGTCAGAGTCACGTCAATGTATGTCCAAGGGTTTGGAGGATAGAGACATTTTAATTTTTCGAGATTATTCGAAAGTCAATTTTTTTTAATTCAAATATCTCCCGATCGGAAGGAATCTGAGAGACAAAACGTATGTTACTTTGAGGGAACCTATATGTCAACGTCATGTCAGAGTCACGTCAATGTATGTCCAAGGGTTTGGAGGATAGAGACATTTTAATTTTTCGAGATTATTCGAAAGTAAATTTCTGAAAAGGCAAATATCTCGCGATCTGTAATAATCTGAGAGACAAAACTTATGTCACTTTAAGGGAACATATATGTCAACTTCATGTCAGAGTCATGTCAATGTATGTCCAAGGGGTTGGAGGATAGAGACATTTTAATTTTTCGAGATTATTCGAAAGTCAATTATTGAAAAGGCAAATATCTCCCGATCTGTAGCAAACTGAGAGACAAAACTTATACACTTTGAGGGAACGTATATGTCAACTTCATGTGAGAGTCTCGTCAATGTATGTCCAAGGGTTTGGAGGATAGAGACATTTTAATTTTTCGAGATTATTCGAAAGTCAATTTTTGAAAAGGCAAATATCTCCCGATCTGTAGCAAACTGAGAGACAAAACTTATGTCACTTTGAGGGAACGTATATGTCAGCTTCATGTGAGAGTCTCGTTAATGTATGTCCAAGGGTTTCTAGGATAGAGGCATTTTAATTTTTCGAGATTATTCGAAAGTCAATTTTTGGAAAGGCAAATATCTCCCGATCTATAGTAATCTGAGAGACAGAACTTATGTCACTTTGAGGGAACTTACTTGTCATAGTCATGTCAGAGTCACGTAAATGTATGTCCAAGGGTTTGGAGGATAGAGACATTTAAATTTTTCGAGATTATTCGAAAGTCAATTTGTGAAAAGGCAAATATCACCCGATCTGTAGGAATCTGGGAAACAAAACTTATGTCACTTTAAGTGAACGTATATGTCAACTTCATGTCAGAGTCACGTCAAGTTATGTAGAAAGGGTTTGGAGGATAGAGACATTTAAATTTTTCGAGATTATTCGAAAGTCAATTTTTGAAAAGGCAAATATCTCCCGATCTGTAGAATCTGAGAGACAAACCTTATGTCACTTTGAGGGAACGTACTTGTCATAGTCATGTCATAGTCACGTAAATGTATGTCCAAGGGTTTGGGGGATAGAGAAATTTTAATTTTTCGAGATTATTCGAAAGTCAATTTTTGAAAAGGCAAATATCTCCCGATCTGTAGCAATCTGAGAGACAAAACTTATGTTACTTTGAGGGAACCTATATGTCAACTTCATGTCAGAGTCTTGTCAATGTATGTCCAATGGTTTGGAGGATAGAGACATTTGAATTTTTCGATATTATTCGAAAGTCAATTTTTGAAAAGGCAAATATCTCCCGATCTGTAGGAATCTGAGAGACTAACCTTATGTCACTTTGAGGGAACGCATATGTCAACTTCGCGTCAGAGTGACGTCAATGTATGTCCAAGGGTTTGGAGGATAGAGACATTTAAATTTTTAAAGATTAATCGAAAGTCAATTTATGTAAAGGCAAATATCTCCCGATCGGAAGGAATCTGAGAGACAAAACGTATGTTACTTTGAGGGAACCTATATGTCAACTTCATGTCAGAGTCACGTCAATGTATGTCCAAGGGTTTGGAGAATAGAGACATTTTAATTTTTCGAGATTATTCGAAAGTAAATTTCTGAAAAGGCAAATATCTCCCGATCTGTAGGAATCTGAGAGACAAAATTTATGTCACTTTGAGGGAACGTATATGTCAACTTTATGTCAGTGTCTCGTAAATGTATGTCCAAGAGTTTGGAGGATAAAGACATTTTAATTTTTCGAGATTATTCGAAAGTCAATTTGTGGAAAGGCAAATATCTCGCGATCTGTAATAATCTGAGAGACAAAACTTATGTCACTTTAAGGGAACTTATATGTCAACTTCATGTCACAGTCATGTCAATGTATGTCCAAGGGGTTGGAGGATAGAGACATTTTAATTTTTCGAGATTATTCGAAAGTCAATTTTTGAAAAGGCAAATATCTCCCGATCTGTAGAATCTGAGAGACAAAACTTATGTCACTTTAAGGGAACGTACTTGTCATAGTCATGTCAGAGTCACGTAAATGTATGTCCAAGGGTTTGGAGGATAGAGACATTTTAATTTTTCGAGATTATTCGAAAGTCAATTTTTGAAAAGGCAAATATCTCCCGATCTGTAGCAAACTGAGAGACAAAACTTATGTCACTTTGAGGGAACGTATATGTCAACTTCATGTGAGAGTCTCGTCAATGTATGTCCAAGGGTTTGGAGGATAGAGACATTTTAATTTTTCGAGATTATTCGAAAATCAATTTTTGAAAAGGCAAATATCTTCCGATCTGTAGCAAACTGAGAGACAAAACTTATGTCACTTTGAGGGAACGTATATGTCAACTTCATGTGAGAGCCTCGTCAATGTATGTCCAAGGGTTTCTAGGATAGAGGCATTTAAATTTTTCGAGATTATTCGAAAGTCAATTGTTGGAAAGGCAAATATCTCCCGATCTATAGTAATCTGAGAGACAGAACTTATGTCAATTTGATGGAACTTACTTGTCATAGTCATGTCAGAGTCACGTAAATGTATGTCCAAGGGTTTGGAGGATAGAGACATTTAAATTTTTCGAGATTATCCGAAAGTCAATTTTTGAAAAGGCAAATATCTCCCGATCTGTAGCAATCTGAGAGACAAAACTTATGTTACTTTGAGGGAACCTATATGTCAACTTCATGTCAGAGTCACGTCAATGTATGTCCAATGGTTTGGAGGATAGAGACATTTTAATTTATCGTGATTATTCGAAAGTCAATTTTTGAAAAGGCAAATATCTCCCGATCTGTAGGAATCTGAGAGACAAACCAAATGTCACTTTGAGGGAATGTATATGTCAACTTCATGTCAGAGTCACGTCAATGTATGTCCAAGGGTTTGGAAGATAGACACATTTTAATTTTTCGAGATTATTCGAAAGTCAATTTTTGAAAAGGCAAATATCTCCCGATCTGTAGAATCTGAGAGACAAACCTTATGTCACTTTCAGGGAACGTACTTGTCATAGTCATGTCAGAGTCACGTAAATGTATGTCCAAGGGTTTGGGGGATAGAGAAATTTTAAATTTTCGAGATTATTCGAAAGTCAATTTTTGAAAAGGCAAATATCTCCCGATCTGTAGGAATCTGAGAGACAAACCAAATGTCACTTTGAGGGAACGTATATGTCAACTTCATGTCAGAGTCACGTCAATGTATGTCCAAGGGTTTGGAGGATAGACACATTTAAATTTTTCGAGATTATTCGAATGTCAATTTTTGAAAAGGCAAATATCTCCCGATCTCTAGGAATCTGAGAGACAAAACTTATGTCACTTTGAGGGAAAGTATATGTCAACTTCATGTGAGAGTCTCGTCAATGTATGTCCAAGGGTTTGGAGGATAGAGGCATTTTAATTTTTCGAGATTATTCGAAAGTCAATTTTTGGAAAGGCAAATATCTCCCGATCTATAGTAATCTGAGAGACAAAACTTATGTCACTTTGAGGGAACTTACCTGTCATAGTCACGTCAGAGTCACGTAAATGTATGTCAAAGGGTTTGGAGGATAGAGACATTTAAATTTTTCGAGATTATTCGAAAGTCAATTTGTGAAAAGGCAAATATCTCCCGATATGTAATAATCTTTGAGACAAAACTTATGTCACTTTGAGGGAACGTATGTGTCAACTTCATGTCAGAGTCACGTCAATGTATGTCCAAGGGTTTGAAGGATAGAGACATTTACATTTTTCGAGATTATTCGAAAGTCAATTTTTGAAAAGGCAAATATCTTCCGATCTGTAGGAATCTGAGAGACAAAACTTATGCCACTTTGAGGGAACGTATATGTCAACTTCATGTCTGAGTCACGTCAATGTATGTCCAAGGGTTTGGAGGATAGAGACATTTTAATTTTTCGAGATTATTCGAAAGTCAATTTGTGGAAAGGCAAATATCTCGCGATATGTAATAATCTGAGAGACAAAACTTATGTCACTTTAAGGGAACGTATATGTAAACTTCATGTCTGAGTCACGTCAATGTATGTCCAAAGGTTTGGAGGATAGAGACATTTTAATTTTTCGAGATTATTCGAAAGTCAATTTGTGAAAAGGCAAATATCTCCCGATCTGTAGGAATCTGGGAAACAAAACTTATGTCACTTTAAGGGAAGGTATATGTCAACTTCATGTCAGAGTCACGTGAATGTATGTCCAAGTGTTTGGAGGATAGAGACATTTCAGTTTTTCGAGATTATTCGAAATTCAATTATTGAAAAGGCAAATATCTCCCGATCTGTAGAATCTGAGAGACAAAACTTATGTCACTTTGAGGGAAAGTACTTGTCATAGTCATGTCAGAGTCACGTCAATGTATGTCCAAGGGTTTGGAGGATATAGACATTTAAATTTTTCGAGATTATTCGAAAGTGAATTATTCAAAGGCAAATATCTACCGATCTGTAGGAATCTGAGAGACTAAACTTATGTCACTTTGAGGGAACGCATATGTCATCGTCATGCCAAAGTCATGTCAATTTATGTCCAAGGCTTTGGAGAATAGAGACAATTTAACTTCTTCGAGATTATTCGAAAGTCAATTTGTGGAAAGGCAAATATCTCCCGATCTGTATTAATCTGAGAAACAAAACATATGTCACTTTTAGGGAACGTATATGTGATCGTCATGTCAGAGTCAAGTCAATGTAAGTCCAAGAGTTTGGAGGATAGAGACATTTTAATTTTTCGAGATTATTCGAAAGTCAATTTCTGAAAAAGCAAATATCTCCCGATCTATAGGAATCTGAGAGACAAAACTTATGTCACTTTGAGGGAACCTATAAGTCAACTTCATGTCAGAGTGACGTCAATGTATGTCCAAGGGTTTGGAGGATAGAGACATTTTAATTTTTCGAGATTATTCGTAAGTCAATTTTTGAAAAGGCAAATATCTCCCGATCTGTAGGAATCTGAGAGACAAAACTTATGTTATTTTGAGGGAACCTATATGTCAACTTCATGTCAGAGTCACGTCAATGTATGTCCAAGGGTTTGGAGGATAGAGACATTTTAATGTTTCGAGATTATTCGTAAGTCAATTTTTGAAAAGGTAAATATCTCCCGATCTGTAGGAATCTGAGAGACAAACCAAATGTCACTTTGAGGGAACGTATATGTCAACTTCATGTCTGAGTCACGTCAATGTATGTCCAAGGGTTTGGAGGATAGAGACATTTAAATTTTTCGAGATTATTCGAAAGTCAATTTCTGAAAAGGCAAATATCTCCTGATCTGTAGGAATCTGAGAGACAAAACTTATGTCACTTTGAGGGAACGTATATGTCAACTTTATGTCAGGGTCTCGTAAATGTATGTCCAAGAGTTTGGACAATAGAGACATTTTAATTTTTCGAGATTATTCGAAAGTCAATTTGTGAAAAGGCAAATATCTCCCGATCTGTAGGAATCTGGGAAACAAAACTTATGTCACTTTAAGGGAACGTATGTGTCAACTTCATGTCAGAGTCACGTGAATGTATGTCCAAGTGTTTGGAGGATAGAGACATTTCAGTTTTTCGAGATTATTCGAAATTCAATTTTTGAAAAGGCAAATATCTCCCGAGCTCTAAGAATCTGAGAGACATAACTTATGTCACTTTGAGGAAACGTATATGTCAACTTCATGTCAGAGTCACGTCAATGTATGTCCAAGGGTTTGGAGGATAGAGACATTTTAATTTTTCGAGATTATTCGAAAGTCAATTATTGAAAAGGCAATTATCTCCCGATCTCTTTTAATCTGAGAGACAAAACTTATGTCACTTTGAGGGAACGTATATGTTAACTTCATGTCAGAGTCACGTCAATGTATGTCCAAGGGTTTGGAGGATAGAGACATTTTAATTTTTCGAGATTATTCGAAAGTCAATTTTTCAAAAGGCAAATATTTCCCGATCTGTAGGAATCTGAGAGACAAAACTTATGTCACTTTGAGGGATAGTTTATGGCATAGTCATGTGAGAGTCACGTCAATGTATGTCCAAGGGTTTGGAGAATATAGACATTTCAATTTTTCGAGATTATTCGAAAGTGAATTATTCAAAGGCAAATATCTACCGATCTGTAGGAATCTGAGAGACTAAACTTATGTCACTTTGATGGAACGCATATGTCATCGTCATGCCAGAGTCACGTCAATTTCTGTCCAAGGCTTTGGAGAATAGAGACAATTTAAATTCTTCGAGATTATTCGAAAGTCAATTTTTGAAAAGTTAAATATCTCCCGATCTGTATTAATCTGAGAAACAAAACATATGTCACTTTTAGGGAACGTATATGTGATCGTCATGTCAGAGTCACGTCATTGTAAGTCCAAGAGTTTGGATTATAGAGACATTTTAATTTTTCGAGATTATTCGAAAGTCAATTTTTGAAAAGGCAAATATCTCCCGATCGGTAGGAATCTGAGAGACGAAACTTATGTCACTTTGAGGGAACGTATATGTCAACTTCACGTCAGAGTCACGTCAATGTATGTCCAAGGGTTTGGAGGATAGAGACATTTTAATTTTTCGAGATTATTCGAAAGTCAATTTTTGTAAAGGCAAATATCTCCCGATCGGAAGGAATCTGAGAGACAAAACGTATGTTACTTTGAGGGAACCTATATGTCAACTTCGTGTCAGAGTCACGTCAATGTATGTCCAAGGGTTTGGAGGATAGAGACATTTTAATTTTTCGAGATTATTCGAAAGTAAATTTCTGAAAAGGCAAATATCTCGCGATCTGTAATAATCTGAGAGACAAAACTTATGTCACTTTAAGGGAACTTATATGTCAACTTCATGTCAGAGTCATGTCAATGTATGTCCAAGGGGTTGGAGAATAGAGACATTTTAAATTTTCGAGATTATTCGAAAGTCAATTATTGAAAAGGCAAATATCTCCCGATCTGTAGAATCTGAGAGACAAAACTTATGTCACTTTAAGGGAACGTACTTGTCATAGTCATGTCAGAGTCACGTAAATGTATGTCCAAGGGTTTGGAGGATAGAGACATTTTAATTTTTCGAGATTATTCGAAAGTCAATTTTTGAAAAGGCAAATATTTCCGATCTGTAGCAAACTGAGAGACAAAACTTATGTAAATTTGAGGGAACGTATATGTCAACTTCATGTGAGAGTCTCGTCAATGTATGTCCAAGGGTTTGGAGGATAGAGACATTATAATTTTTCGAGATTATTCGAAAGTCAATTTTTGAAAAGGCAAATATCTTCCGATCTGTAGCAAACTGAGAGACAAAACTTATGTCACTTTGAGGGAACGTATATGTCAACTTCATGTGAGAGTCTCGTCAATGTATGTCCAAGGGTTTCTAGGATAGAGGCATTTTAATTTTTCGAGATTATTCGAAAGTCAATTGTTGGAAAGGCAAATATCTCCCGATCTATAGTAATCTGAGAGACAGAACTTATGTCACTTTGAGGGAACTTACTTGTCATAGTCATGTCAGAGTCACGTAAATGTATGTCCAAGGGTTTGGAGGATAGAGACATTTAAATTTTTCGAGATTATTCGAAAGTCAATTTTTGAAAAGGCAAATATCTCCCGATCTCTAGAATCTGAGAGACAAACCTTATGTCACTTTGAGGGAACGTACTTGTCATAGTCATGTCATAGTCACGTAAATGTATGTCCAAGGGTTTGGGGGATAGAGAAATTTTAATTTTTCGAGATTATTCGAAAGTCAATTTTTGAAAAGGCAAATATCTCCCGATCTGTAGGAATCTGAGAGACAAAACTTATGTTATTTTGAGGGAACCTATATGTCAACTTCATGTCAGAGTGACGTCAATGTATGTCCAAGGGTTTGGGGGATAGAGAAATTTTAATTTTTCGAGATTATTCGAAAGTCAATTTTTGAAAAGGCAAATATCTCCCGATCTATAGGAATCTGGAGACAAAACTTATGTCACTTTGAGGGAACCTATAAGTCAACTTCATGTCAGAGTGACGTCAATGTATGTCCAAGGGTTTGGAGGATAGAGACATTTTAATTTTTCGAGATTATTCGTAAGTCAATTTTTGAAAAGGCAAATATCTCCCGATCTGTAGGAATCTGAGAGACAAAACTTATGTTATTTTGAGGGAACCTATATGTCAACTTCATGTCAGAGTCACGTCAATGTATGTCCAAGGGTTTGGAGGATAGAGACATTTTAATGTTTCGAGATTATTCGTAAGTCAATTTTTGAAAAGGTAAATATCTCCCGATCTGTAGGAATCTGAGAGACAAACCAAATGTCACTTTGAGGGAACGTATATGTCAACTTCATGTCTGAGTCACGTCAATGTATGTCCAAGGGTTTGGAGGATAGAGACATTTAAATTTTTCGAGATTATTCGAAAGTCAATTTCTGAAAAGGCAAATATCTCCTGATCTGTAGGAATCTGAGAGACAAAACTTATGTCACTTTGAGGGAACGTATATGTCAACTTTATGTCAGGGTCTCGTAAATGTATGTCCAAGAGTTTGGACAATAGAGACATTTTAATTTTTCGAGATTATTCGAAAGTCAATTTGTGAAAAGGCAAATATCTCCCGATCTGTAGGAATCTGGGAAACAAAACTTATGTCACTTTAAGGGAACGTATGTGTCAACTTCATGTCAGAGTCACGTGAATGTATGTCAAGTGTTTGGAGGATAGAGACATTTCAGTTTTTCGAGATTATTCGAAATTCAATTTTTGAAAAGGCAAATATCTCCCGAGCTCTAAGAATCTGAGAGACATAACTTATGTCACTTTGAGGAAACGTATATGTCAACTTCATGTCAGAGTCACGTCAATGTATGTCCAAGGGTTTGGAGGATAGAGACATTTTAATTTTTCGAGATTATTCGAAAGTCAATTATTGAAAAGGCAATTATCTCCCGATCTCTATTAATCTGAGAGACAAAACTTATGTCACTTTGAGGGAACGTATATGTTAACTTCATGTCAGAGTCACGTCAATGTATGTCCAAGGGTTTGGAGGATAGAGACATTTTAATTTTTCGAGATTATTCGAAAGTCAATTTTTCAAAAGGCAAATATTTCCCGATCTGTAGGAATCTGAGAGACAAAACTTATGTCACTTTGAGGGATAGTTTATGGCATAGTCATGTGAGAGTCACGTCAATGTATGTCCAAGGGTTTGGAGGATATAGACATTTCAATTTTTCGAGATTATTCGAAAGTGAATTATTCAAAGGCAAATATCTACCGATCTGTAGGAATCTGAGAGACTAAACTTATGTCACTTTGATGGAACGCATATGTCATCGTCATGCCAGAGTCACGTCAATTTCTGTCCAAGGCTTTGGAGAATAGAGACAATTTAAATTCTTCGAGATTATTCGAAAGTCAATTTTTGAAAAGTTAAATATCTCCCGATCTGTATTAATCTGAGAAACAAAACATATGTCACTTTTAGGGAACGTATATGTGATCGTCATGTCAGAGTCACGTCATTGTAAGTCCAAGAGTTTGGAGGATAGAGACATTTTAATTTTTCGATATTATTCGAAAGTCAATTTTTGAAAAGGCAAATATCTCCCGATCGGTAGGAATCTGAGAGACGAAACTTATGTCACTTTGAGGGAACGTATATGTCAACTTCACGTCAGAGTCACGTCAATGTATGTCCAAGGGTTTGGAGGATAGAGACATTTTAATTTTTCGAGATTATTCGAAAGTCAATTTTTGTAAAGGCAAATATCTCCCGATCGGAAGGAATCTGAGAGACAAAACGTATGTTACTTTGAGGGAACATATATGTCAACTTCGTGTCAGAGTCACGTCAATGTATGTCCAAGGGTTTGGAGGATAGAGACATTTTAATTTTTCGAGATTATTCGAAAGTAAATTTCTGAAAAGGCAAATATCTCGCGATCTGTAATAATCTGATTGACAAAACTTATGTCACTTTAAGGGAACTTATATGTCAACTTCATGTCAGAGTCATGTCAATGTATGTCCAAGGGGTTGGAGAATAGAGACATTTTAAATTTTCGAGATTATTCGAAAGTCAATTTTTGAAAAGGCAAATAACTCCCGATCTGTAGCAAACTGAGAGACAAAACTTATACACTTTGAGGGAACGTATATGTCAACTTCATGTGAGAGTCTCGTCAATGTATGTCCAAGGGTTTGGAGGATAGAGACATTTTAATTTTTCGAGATTATTCGAAAGTCAATTTTTGAAAAGGCAAATATCTCCCGATCTGTAGCAAACTGAGAGACAAAACTTATGTCACTTTGAGGGAACGTATATGTCAACTTCATGTGAGAGTCTCGTCAATGTATGTCCAAGGGTTTCTAGGATAGAGGCATTTTAATTTTTCGAGATTATTCGAAAGTCAATTGTTGGAAAGGCAAATATCTCCCGATCTATAGTAATCTGAGAGACAGAACTTATGTCACTTTGAGGGAACTTACTTGTCATAGTCATGTCAGAGTCACGTAAATGTATGTCCAAGGGTTTGGAGGATAGAGACATTTAAATTTTTCGAGATTATTCGAAAGTCAATTTTTGAAAAGGCAAATATCTCCCGATCTCTAGAATCTGAGAGACAAACCTTATGTCACTTTGAGGGAACGTACTTGTCATAGTCATGTCATAGTCACGTAAATGTATGTCCAAGGGTTTGGGGGATAGAGAAATTTTAATTTTTCGAGATTATTCGAAAGTCAATTTTTGAAAAGGCAAATATCTCCCGATCTGTAGGAATCTGAGAGACAAAACTTATGTTATTTTGAGGGAACCTATATGTCAACTTCATGTCAGAGTGACGTCAATGTATGTCCAAGGGTTTGGGGGATAGAGAAATTTTAATTTTTCGAGATTATTCGAAAGTCAATTTTTGAAAAGGCAAATATCTCCCGATCTATAGGAATCTGGAGACAAAACTTATGTCACTTTGAGGGAACCTATAAGTCAACTTCATGTCAGAGTGACGTCAATGTATGTCCAAGGGTTTGGAGGATAGAGACATTTTAATTTTTCGAGATTATTCGTAAGTCAATTTTTGAAAAGGCAAATATCTCCCGATCTGTAGGAATCTGAGAGACAAAACTTATGTTATTTTGAGGGAACCTATATGTCAACTTCATGTCAGAGTCACGTCAATGTATGTCCAAGGGTTTGGAGGATAGAGACATTTTAATGTTTCGAGATTATTCGTAAGTCAATTTTTGAAAAGGTAAATATCTCCCGATCTGTAGGAATCTGAGAGACAAACCAAATGTCACTTTGAGGGAACGTATATGTCAACTTCATGTCTGAGTCACGTCAATGTATGTCCAAGGGTTTGGAGGATAGAGACATTTAAATTTTTCGAGATTATTCGAAAGTCAATTTCTGAAAAGGCAAATATCTCCTGATCTGTAGGAATCTGAGAGACAAAACTTATGTCACTTTGAGGGAACGTATATGTCAACTTTATGTCAGGGTCTCGTAAATGTATGTCCAAGAGTTTGGACAATAGAGACATTTTAATTTTTCGAGATTATTCGAAAGTCAATTTGTGAAAAGGCAAATATCTCCCGATCTGTAGGAATCTGGGAAACAAAACTTATGTCACTTTAAGGGAACGTATGTGTCAACTTCATGTCAGAGTCACGTGAATGTATGTCAAGTGTTTGGAGGATAGAGACATTTCAGTTTTTCGAGATTATTCGAAATTCAATTTTTGAAAAGGCAAATATCTCCCGAGCTCTAAGAATCTGAGAGACATAACTTATGTCACTTTGAGGAAACGTATATGTCAACTTCATGTCAGAGTCACGTCAATGTATGTCCAAGGGTTTGGAGGATAGAGACATTTTAATTTTTCGAGATTATTCGAAAGTCAATTATTGAAAAGGCAATTATCTCCCGATCTCTATTAATCTGAGAGACAAAACTTATGTCACTTTGAGGGAACGTATATGTTAACTTCATGTCAGAGTCACGTCAATGTATGTCCAAGGGTTTGGAGGATAGAGACATTTTAATTTTTCGAGATTATTCGAAAGTCAATTTTTCAAAAGGCAAATATTTCCCGATCTGTAGGAATCTGAGAGACAAAACTTATGTCACTTTGAGGGATAGTTTATGGCATAGTCATGTGAGAGTCACGTCAATGTATGTCCAAGGGTTTGGAGGATATAGACATTTCAATTTTTCGAGATTATTCGAAAGTGAATTATTCAAAGGCAAATATCTACCGATCTGTAGGAATCTGAGAGACTAAACTTATGTCACTTTGATGGAACGCATATGTCATCGTCATGCCAGAGTCACGTCAATTTCTGTCCAAGGCTTTGGAGAATAGAGACAATTTAAATTCTTCGAGATTATTCGAAAGTCAATTTTTGAAAAGTTAAATATCTCCCGATCTGTATTAATCTGAGAAACAAAACATATGTCACTTTTAGGGAACGTATATGTGATCGTCATGTCAGAGTCACGTCATTGTAAGTCCAAGAGTTTGGAGGATAGAGACATTTTAATTTTTCGATATTATTCGAAAGTCAATTTTTGAAAAGGCAAATATCTCCCGATCGGTAGGAATCTGAGAGACGAAACTTATGTCACTTTGAGGGAACGTATATGTCAACTTCACGTCAGAGTCACGTCAATGTATGTCCAAGGGTTTGGAGGATAGAGACATTTTAATTTTTCGAGATTATTCGAAAGTCAATTTTTGTAAAGGCAAATATCTCCCGATCGGAAGGAATCTGAGAGACAAAACGTATGTTACTTTGAGGGAACATATATGTCAACTTCGTGTCAGAGTCACGTCAATGTATGTCCAAGGGTTTGGAGGATAGAGACATTTTAATTTTTCGAGATTATTCGAAAGTAAATTTCTGAAAAGGCAAATATCTCGCGATCTGTAATAATCTGATTGACAAAACTTATGTCACTTTAAGGGAACTTATATGTCAACTTCATGTCAGAGTCATGTCAATGTATGTCCAAGGGGTTGGAGAATAGAGACATTTTAAATTTTCGAGATTATTCGAAAGTCAATTTTTGAAAAGGCAAATAACTCCCGATCTGTAGCAAACTGAGAGACAAAACTTATACACTTTGAGGGAACGTATATGTCAACTTCATGTGAGAGTCTCGTCAATGTATGTCCAAGGGTTTGGAGGATAGAGACATTTTAATTTTTCGAGATTATTCGAAAGTCAATTTTTGAAAAGGCAAATATCTCCCGATCTGTAGCAAACTGAGAGACAAAACTTATGTCACTTTGAGGGAACGTATATGTCAACTTCATGTGAGAGTCTCGTCAATGTATGTCCAAGGGTTTCTAGGATAGAGGCATTTTAATTTTTCGAGATTATTCGAAAGTCAATTTTTGGAAAGGCAAATATCTCCCGATCTATAGTAATCTGAGAGACAGAACTTATGTCACTTTGAGGGAACTTACTTGTCATAGTCATGTCAGAGTCACGTAAATGTATGTCCAAGGGTTTGGAGGATAGAGACATTTAAATTTTTCGAGATTATTCGAAAGTCAATTTGTGAAAAGGCAAATATCTCCCGATCTGTAGGAATCTGGGAAACAAAACTTATGTCACTTTAAGTGAACGTATATGTCAACTTCATGTCAGAGTCACGTCAAGTTATGTCCAAGGGTTTGGAGGATAGAGACATTTAAATTTTTCGAGATTATTCGAAAGTCAATTTTTGAAAAGGCAAATATCTCCCGATCTGTAGAATCTGAGAGACAAACCTTATGTCACTTTGAGGGAACGTACTTGTCATAGTCATGTCATAGTCACGTAAATGTATGTCCAAGGGTTTGGGGGATAGAGAAATTTTAATTTTTCGAGATTATTCGAAAGTCAATTTTTGAAAAGGCAAATATCTCCCGATCTGTAGCAATCTGAGAGACAAAACTTATGTTTCTTTGAGGGAACCTATATGTCAACTTCATGTGAGAGTCTCGTCAATGTATGTCCAATGGTTTGGAGGATAGAGACATTTGAATTTTTCGATATTATTCGAAAGTCAATTTTTGAAAAGGCAAATATCTCCCGATCTGTAGGAATCTGAGTAACTAACCTTATGTCACTTTGAGGGAACGCATATGTCAACTTCGCGTCAGAGTGACGTCAATGTATGTCCAAGGGTTTGGAGGATAGAGACATTTAAATTTTTAGAATTATTCGAAAGTCAATTTTTGTAAAGGCAAATATCTCCCGATCGGAAGGAATCTGAGAGACAAAACGTATGTTACTTTGAGGGAACTTATATGTCAACTTCATGTCAGAGTCACGTCAATCTATGTCCAAGGGTTTGGAGAATAGAGACATTTTAATTTTTCGAGATTATTCGAAAGTAAATTTCTGAAAAGGCAAATATCTCCCGATCTGTAGGAATCTGAGAGACAAAACTTATGTCACTTTGAGGGAACGTATATGTCAACTTTATGTCAGTGTCTCGTAAATGTATGTCCAAGAGTTTGGAGGATAGAGACATTTTAATTTTTCGAGATTATTCGAAAGTCAATTTGTGGAAAGGCAAATATCTCGCGATCTGTAATAATCTGAGAGACAAAACTTATGTCACTTTAAGGGAACTTATATGTCAACTTCATGTCACAGTCATGTCAATGTATGTCCAAGGGGTTGGAGGATAG